>NC_034591.1:122735137-122787382 GCF_900095145.1 Mus pahari | reverse complement strand
ACACACACACACACACACACACACATGCACATGTGCGCACAAACACCAGATGAATCTTTTGTATAAAGACAAAGAATGAGACAGTTTGTATTTTAGTGTTTCAATTGCAGATCTACAGGTCAAAACCAGACATAGTCAGTCCCACTTATTTATGTTGATGAATCATATATAATATAATTGGGTGATTCTTTCTTTGTAGAACAAAGTCTCTGCTTGGTAGAGATTAGTTTACACTTGTTAATATATTCACAGATGCCCAAGTGAATTGTTATTTTCCAACAATTTCTAAGTATTCTTTCTGGAGCTCACTCACAAAACAGAATTTTAAAAAAATATATCAAAAAAGAAATCACTGTTTTGATCTTTTGCATTCTTCCACATTTGAAACAGAAGAATCACTCCTAAGGCTTGTTTCAAGCCACAAGTTCAAATATAAGATTAAACAGCTGTGCTGGGATTTGACCCTGTCACACTGTTCATCGTTTGACAGATGAACAATCTTTTCATTTCAATCTTTTGTTCAATAACTGCCAGAAATGACCTAAATCAGGGTTTGTATATTCCAGACACTGAAATCATACAAGCCTCTTATCCAATAATAATTTCTATTTCAAACAAATATAATTTGAACTCAAGGGTCAAACAATTCACAGAGGTATCTGCCTCTCTTCATTCCCCCAAACTAGAAATTTCTTACAGAAATAAGGGCAAGCTTTGGCCTTAGACCTTGGAGTTTTAAATATCTAAGAGAAAGGGCATGGTAGGCAAGTTCCTTTAAATAATGTTTGCAAAGTTGACCTATAGACATTTGCATTTATTTCTAATGGCTTCAACAGTTTTGGAGATTGAGTCAATTCCAGGAAATGCAGAGGGCTAGCTATAACATTGCTCTTATTTGTAGTAAGCTTATTGGGTCTGGAGGTAACTACTCAGTTTCAGTTTCACTTTGATATATATATATATATATATATATATATATATATATATATATATATATATATATCTTAGGATTTTTAACACTATTCTTAGAACTTTTAAGATAGTCTCAATTGGCCTTAAATCTAATGTCCCTAGATTTCTCCAGAACTAATCATTCATCATTTAATGTTTGAATATATAGTTTATAATTATACACTGGTTTTTAATAAGTCCCAGACATTCAACTTACATATATCACTTTTCAGTGATACACTTACATTGTACTGCAAGATATTGTCCACCTTCTACCTTTGCTCACCAGTGATGGGCTCCCAGCTAGTACCCACACTACCATGGTTGTCATTCTCGCACAGGGTTTCAAAGTGAGTTCTACAAGGACCAATGTTTCTTAGAAAACACTGAACTTAACCAGAGCAGAGTTGCTTTGTTTTAAACATTAAACATTTGTCACATTTTATGTCAAATATGACTTAATGACTAACCACATCCATGTTGAGAAACACAGCTCTGATATGAGGTCATGTAGGTGTACAAAGAGCTTTAGGGAAATTCACAGGCAAATGGACAGAACTGGAACATATCATCCTGAGTGAGATAACCTAATTACAAAAGAACACACATGGCATGTACTCATTGATAAGTAGATATTAGGCAAAAAGTTTGGACTATCCATGATATAACTCACAGACCATATGAAGCTCAAGAAGAAAGAAGACCAAAGTGTAGATGCTTTAGTCCTTCTTAGAAGGTGGAACAAAATACTCATAGGAGGTTGAGGGTGGGAGGGACTTGGGAGGAAGAGATGTAGGGGAGGGGAAAAAACGGGGGAAGGTTCAGGTATGGGAGGAGACAGGGATGATATAAAGAGGGTCAGGAAATGGAACAGAGGTATGTAGCAATGGGGAATAGGGAACTGGGGTTAGCCACCAGAAAGTTCCAGATATCAGGAAAGCAAGAGCCTCCCAGAACACAAAGAAGATGAGATTAGCTGAAATGCTCAACAAATGGGAGGGAGAACCTGCAGAGACCATATCCAGAGGTTAGGCAAGGCCCTGATTGAGGGATGGGGCCACACAGTCATCTCCAAATTTTTAACCCAGAATGGCTCCTGTCTAAAGAAATTATGGGGCCAAAGTGTGAAGCAGAGATGGAAGAAAAGGCCATCCGGAGACTGCCCCACCTGGGGATCCATCCCATATACAGATACCAAACTCAGACACTGTTGCTGATGGCAAGAAGTGCTGGCTGACAGGAGCTTGATAGAGCTATCGCCTGAGAGGCTCTGCCAGAGCCTGGCAAATACAGACGGGATCTTTACAGCCAACCTTTGGATTGAGCACGGGGACTCCAATGGAGGAGCTAGGGAAAGGACTGAAGAATCTGAAGGGCTTGCAACCCCATTGAAGGAACAACAATATCAACCACCTCCCTGCCCCCCGGATATCCCAGAGACTAAATTACCAACCAGAGAGTACACATGGAGGGTCTCATGGCTCCAGCCACATATGTAGCAGAACATGGCCTTGTTGGCCATCAATGGGAGGAGAGGCCCTTGGTCCTGTGATGGTTTGATGCCCCAGTGTGGGGAAATGCCAGGACAGGGAGGTGGGAGTGGGCACACCCTCATAGAAGCAGGGGGAGGGGAGATGGGATAAGGGGTTTCTGGGGGAAAACCAGGAAAGGGGATAACATTTGAAATGTAAACAAATAAAATGCCCACAGGGTCCTCAATGGAGGAGTTAGAGAAGGGACTGAAGGAGCTGAAGGGGTTTGCAACCACATGGGAAGAACAATATCAACCTACCATAACCCCTAGAGCTCCCAGGGACCAAACCACCAACCAAAGAGTACACATGGAGAGACCCATGGATCCAGCCGCATATGTAGCAGAGGACACCCTTATTGGACATCACTGGGAGGAGAGGTCCATGGTCCTGTGAAGGCTCGATGCCCCAGTGTGGGGGAATGCCAGGGCAGGGAGGTGAGAGTAGATGGGTGGGTGGTGGGAAAGGGGATGGGATAGGGAGCTTTGGGGGTGGGGGAACTGGAAAAAGGGGTAACATCTGAAATGTAAATAAAGAGAATATTCCGTAAAAAAAAAAAAAGAAAAGAAAAAAGAAAAAAAGAAAACCTATGTGTTCTTCCTGAACTGAGAGAATGTTGAATATGACACTATAACACTCCCTCAGACTTTCACATGTGAATCTTAATCACACTGTTTTCTAAATATGTTTTTATTTATTTTCAACTTTGTGTCTCTGTGTGTATAGGGGTTGCATGAGCATGTAAGTTCACATGACTATAGAGGCCAGATGAATTGTATCCAATTGAACTAGAACTATAGGTATTTGTGGTCCTTTAGATGTGGGTGCTGGGAACTGAATTTGAATCCTCTACAAGAGCAGATATGCTCTTAACTGCTAAGTCACCTTTTGAGCCCTTACATATTTTTTTGTTTGTTTGTTTTTATGTTTTTGTTTTTTTTAACCAATGGGTTCATGTCTCTTGTGTTTTTCTACTATATTTTGTTTTATTCACATACTCTTATTTATGGCCTTATCATTTCTTTATAAGACCCAACTGATTTTTTGTAAGGGTAGAGGAGATGCCTCTGAACCAACCCTTTCACAGATAACAATGACAAACAGACATAAAAAGCCACCATGTTGAGGGATTGGAGAGAAGGCTTAGGTCTTGGTTCTCAGCATGCCCATGGTGGCTCACAATCATCTTTAGCTGCACTTCAAAGGGATTGGAGGCTCCTTTCTGACCTCCACAGGCACCAAATGCCCACATGATATGCATACATGCAGGCAAAATACCCATATGCATAAAATATAAGAAAGAAATCATTAGAAAATGTGAAGACACCCTAGAAGGCAAGTCATCATAGGCATATTTCTGTTAATGGGTACTCATTAACATAGAAAACAAGTATGATTGCAGAAAGCCATGTGTATATGAGATATTGGCTGAGGTCTGTATGTGTTTCACCCGCTGTCAATGTGACATTCATTAGGAGACTATCACCATTATTTCATATCTTTGGGCTAATGTTTAAGCTCATTTGCCATCTGCTCTCACCCAATGTCTTCCAGCCAGTGAATCCTCAGCTCTTTGTCAGGTAGGTTTTCTTCATCTGTAGCTGTAGTAATAGGTAGGCCAGTTCCTTCCTCCATATCTTCGCTTATACCATCTTATCTTCAGGAATGTTCTCTTTTCCTTCAATGTCTAACAAACATTCTGCTCTATAATAGTGCATCTCCACTAGACTCTGTCCTGCCTGCTGCATGTCTTCTCAACTGCATCCCACTTGGCACACACAACTTGACTATTGTGTGTCATCCTCCGTCTTGTTTCTCCTTTATAATTTTAACTTTTATTTACTCTTTGGAAATTCCATACATGTATTCAAGGCACGACGATAATTTCTGCCCCTAACTTTTCCCCTCCTGCTTCTCCCAGAATCCCACATCTTACTACAGATTTTATGTTCTTACTCATCACTATTTGGGTACTGATTTGTTGATAAATAGTTGGATGAACTGACTTTATCCACTGAGTCAAATGAGTGCTGCTCATGTGTGCATGGTATAGGGTCATACATTGGAAAATGGTGACCCTATCCAGGGCCCCATATGACAATTTCTATAAAAGTACATATTTTTCTCTTTTTCTCCCAGAGATACTATGGACAATTGATGATATTACATGTGAGTTATTGAGAGATAAAAATTAAATCACATTATTTTCCCTATTTAAAATGCCTTAGGACTGATACACTAAGGCCAATTCTACCCCCTAAAATTAACCTATGACTGTAGCTTAATAGGAATTATTTTTTTTTCTGAACATGAGGTCTGCCTGGGCTGAATTCATTCTCTTTTCCTGTCCACCATAAATTCCAAATTCATTCAACAATATACAGTATGTACATGTGGCTCTCACTAGTATCACATGAAGTCTATCACATCTAAGGCAACACCAGCACACAAGTTCAATGGAATCACCCCTATCCTATCGGGAGGCCTAGGGACCTTTTGACCCAGATTGAGAGTGCGGTGATTAGGACTCATGCATGGACCTGCTCTGCTTGTTTTTAGCTAGAGGACCTAAAATGATGTCTCTTCTATCAATGACATAGGGAGTATTCATCTGAACCTATGAGGCTCAAATTGTGGCCCCTGGACCACCATGGACCCCCAGAATCCCTGCAGAACATCCATGAATTGCCCAGGTTCAAACCATATATCTGTGTGAGACCATATTTTCTTCATATTCTTTAAACAAACCAACACATAAAAATACATATGAGAATCCAGTTTGTTTGTTTTTTTTTTCTGCTAAAATAGATACCAAAGAGATTTGCCAATACAAATAATACCATCCATTTCTATAGCTGTTTGGGTTTTCTTTTTTGTCTTTTTTTTGAAAGATATTTTCTTTATTTACATCTCAAATGTTTTCCTCTTTCCTGTTTTCCCTCTAACCTCCCCTCCCCCATCCCATCCCTCTCCTCCTGCTCACTAACCTGCCCACTCCCACTTCCTAATCTTGGCATTCCCCTAATCTGGGGCATCAAGCCTTCACAGAACCAATGACCTCTCCTCCCTTGATGTCCAACAAGGCCATCCTCTGCTACATATGCGGCTGGAGTCATGGGTCCCTCGTGTGTACTCTTTGGTTGGTGGTTTATTCCCTGGGAGCTCAGAGGGCACTGGTTGGTTTATATTGTTGTTCTTCTTATGGGGTTGAGAACCCCTTCAGCTCCTTGGGTACTTTCTCTAGCTCCTCCATTGGGAAACTTGTCAGACTCCTGTCAGCAAACACTAGTTGGCATCCACAATAGTGCCTGGGTTTGGTAATTGTATATGGGATGGATTCCCAGGTGGGGCAGTTTCTGGATGGCCTTTCCTTCAGCTCTGCTCCATGCTGTGTCTCTGTAACTCCGTCCACGGGTATTTTATTCCCCTTTCTAAGAAAGACCAAAGTATGGATACTACATAGTACATAGCCTACAAAGTATGGATACTTTGGCCTTTCTTCTTCTTGAGCTTCATGTGGTCTGTGAATTGTATCTTGGGTATTCTGAGCTTTTGGGCTAATATACACTTGTCAGTGAGTGCATACCATGTGCGTTCTTTTGTGACTGGGTTATCTCACTCACGATGGTATTTTCTAGTTCCATCCATTTGCCTAAGAATTTCATGAATTCATTGTTTTTAATAGCTGAGTAGTACTCCATTGTGTAAATGCACCAAATTGTCTGTATCCACTCCTCTGTCGAGGGACATCTGGGTTCTTTCCAACTTCGAATCCATTTTCTTAAAGTATAGCAATTATGAACATATACACCGGGTTTTGTCATTTAAAAGAAATGATGTTCTAAGTCAAAATCTGTTTTAACTTACAGCATAGTAGATATTGGCAGATACAAACACCATCAATACCTATTTGAGGCTTTTGGTGATTATAGTCTGTTGTTTTGAAAGGGCCACTTGAAACTTACTGTCCTTGGTGTGTTCCTTTCCTTTGGGGATTGCCATTTCACATGGACTGAGGAGCTTCTACTCCCATTTCTATGTTATCCCCCACCGTCAATGCACACTCTTTGATAAACTGTAGCAACTGAATTCATTGGTGTCATTAGATGCAAGCAAAGAAGGAAAAATCAAGGGTGTACCTCATGTGACACCCAGAGGGTGACTGAGGGTACCCAGTATGAGGTCTCCCTAGCATAATTAAGCAGTTATTGCTGTACTGTGAAATCACCTTAACTGCTGTGTTCATCTTCAGGTCACTCTGTCCTTTCAACTGCTTTGCAGTGTTGAATATTATCTAACTATCACATACGCATAGCCCATTCACTGGGAATTAGGAAGTTGTGCACCAAATGCTTTTGTAATTACTTATTGATGACCTCACACACACCTACACACACAGTGCTATCAAGCCCACATCTATTTTCTTTACAGACACAGGACTGCAGTAAACAAGGTCTAGACATAGCCTACAAAACACTTAGAAAACAAAAAGGGGAAAGAAAAAGAGTCTATTGTTTATCCAGAAATGTTCGTGCATGACATTCATTAGTTGTAGAGAGCACCAGGGTGACTGATTGATGAGTCCCTGCTGCATTTTATCAAAGTATTGAACTGGGAGCAACCACAGCATTTATTGTACAACAAGGAGCAGTTCCAAGCATAGTCAAATCCCACACCATATATGATTTTGTGCGAAATATTGTTTCGTCCATATGCTTCTATTTTATTTGTGAAATCAAGGTAATGGGCCTAATAGTTTCTTCCAACAAAAGAGTTAGCAAAGTCCTTGAAATAGAGACTTCTTCACTGGGATACAAATTTCTCACTTTCTTAGTGATGAATATAACAATGGCTGTTATAGGAGAAAGTGTGCAAAAGGCACTGTCTATCAGATTCCTAGTTTACAGTTTCTTATTCAAGACAGGGATTGTGGTTACACCTATATATTTGTACAGAAAAAGACGTGGCTCCTGAGGTGATCAGGTGTAATAATGAACAAGTTCCAAGAGAATGACGTGCACTCTATTTTTCCATCCCTGACATCTAAGAAATTACTAGACGTAGATCTCTGACTCTAGTTGGAGTCTATGGACTGACTGTGGTGCTTTCTGATACAGTGAGGTGGAAGCTTTCCAAAGCAAAAGGAACAATTTCCTGTAAGTAACCTAATCTTGCTCTTCACTACAGCATTGGAAACGATCTCTCACAGAGCAGCAATCCTTACCATGCAGTCCCCACAGAAGCATCAGCAGTAGAATTACACCTGGGAAATTAACTGAAATGCAATCTCATATCTACCAAATCAAAGCCACCATGAACATGGTCCAATATTCTGTATTTTCTTAAGATTTCCCGCTTACCCTGATGTACACTGAAGCTGCAGAACCTCTAGCACATCTAGTTCTGCTTTTTAATATGTAAACATTAATCATACACTCCCAATATCTTTGGGAGTGAGTTTCTCTCTAAACTGGGTATTTGGAGGAATGAAATGGGAAAGCTTTACTGGCTCTGACTCCAAAATACATCTGTGTTTATTTTTCTCAAAGTCTCACTCATGAACATGGCTCACATAGACAGGACAAATGGTTGCTTAGCAGTTCTTTCTGCTCCCGTGATTTAAACATCTACTCATCACAGAGCAACCAGCACTTTAGAAGCAGGAATCAGATGGAGCCATTTCATCATTCAACATCCTCCCATGGGTGGTGAATAAAACCTAAACTCAACCTGGTTTATAAGGTACCGCCTAGCTCTGACCTTTGTGTCAGATGTACATCCTTTCCTTGGTCCGTAAGATTTAGAAACATGAATTTCCTCCCTTCATCTCAAACTTGTCACACAGTTGTTAGGGCTTCGGAGCCTCTCTATTTTCTGCCTAGTATGGGCTTCTGTGTAAAGGCTTTGTGTTTTTACTTTGAGATTTCTGCTCAGAGGTCAGTCTTGCCAACCAAGCCTTCCTTGACTTCTTGACCTTCAGAGTCTTTCTTTGCAACTGGTTCATCTCAAAAGGCTGTCATGATTTTCTCCTGTATTCTCAGAAAAACCTGAAATATTGAGTTTGTTTGTTTGAACACTTTATCTGTTAACAATCTGGTAAAATATCAACTCCTAGATGTGGAAGAGTTTTCTAGCATCCTACTATATAGCAGTGGACTCCCACATAATAGGGTCATATCAAGATAGTTTTAAACAAATGCATAACATATTAAAGTCATCTTGCAAGAGCTCTGACCAAGGAAACAAATTTTACCATTGTATATCTGAAGACAGATTTATATTTTAAGATTTTTTTTCTTGGAAAAAAAAAAAGCACTGAAAGACCAGATGAAAGTTACTTGCTCTGGCAACATATAGGTTCGAGAAAAACAAGCAAATAAGATGAAGTCACAGTAAATGCCATATGTTTGAAAGCCCTCTCAGGCCTTCATCTATGGTGAGACAAATGGGCACATATTAACCTAGATGGGCATAGCTATAGTACTGGTAACAGTCCAGTGACTCTGCCAAACTTACATAGGGGAGGCGAGTGCAACCTGAGTCTCTGCAGTAAGATCCTGAAATGAGGTTATATGCTTTCTTAGTGAAACATGGAGATAAAAATCCATTTTTACCAGAGATGTTACTGCAGAGCTGCCAAATTGGTCAACACTGTGTTACAGCAACAAAACTATGGTTTTGCTCACTTTTCTTTTTTATCATTAGTTTCTAATTAGTGTACAAGGTGCTAGTTATCACCATGCCATCCAAACAAAGTTTGGGTTTTTGCTTCTGCTTCTCCCTTATGCCCTCATCCCTGGTTCCCTCTTGTAATATTTCACTTTCTTTCATGTCCATGTGTGAATGATAGCCACTCATATACATATGTATATATTTATACCATAATACAGCATCTACAGATGACAGAGGACATGTCCATTTTGTCCTTTTTTGGTTACCTTGTTAAATTTTATACTTTTCATAGCCATCCATTTTCCTGCAAGTTTCATTTCTTATTACATTTGAATATATAGATTTCTGAGTACACCCCGTGGTTTCTAACCCCTGAGCAAGCACACCTTAATGTTGTAAGGAACTGTCTTGTCAACAAAGGCAGAACCATTCTAGGTAAGTGACCAGGGATACTTTCTCCCTCTGTGGGACTCTGGACAGTGATTTTAATTATAATAATTCACTTAGCTCGAAGATTAAGGCAGCTGACTATTAGGAACATAGCACTGGGAACACACCAAACCCCTCCCTTCAGGAAAGAAAATAGACAAGGAAAAAAATGTCAGCTAAGCACTTCTGTATGATTAAGCCCCCTCCTGCAACAGTGAAAACAATATCAATGATATGCTAGTCGAGGAAGAACAAAAGAATAAACATATAATAGCCAAGTGCTGCGTGAGTCAGCTGATGTGACATCAAGGTTGACTGAAAAGGAGGTGACCCTCCGATATCTTCAGAAAACAGGTGAATTATTCTGCGCCCCACTCAAGCACTGCTGCAGACAGCACAATTTAAAAGGCAAAAATTGTTACCTCCCATTAGCCCCTGCTTCTCATCTCTAGGTCAGGAGGCTTGGGGAGCACCTATTTTACACAAGGTTGGGGGCCAGTGAGAAGGCTCATTCTCCACCTGGGTGATTCTGCATTGCTATATTGCTAGGTTGGAGACCTCCAATCCCTAGGCAGATCAGGTAAAATGTGGCTACTGAAAACACCTTCTTAACATACTAATGCAAGCCTTAGAAGAAAATCTTTCAAGTGAAAGTAACTTTATTCAGTTCATCCAGTGATTTAAATACCATTTAGAAACCAAGGAATGTAAACATCTAGCCAATTAAGAAGAAAGAAAAATGTTGCCCACATTGCCTACCTAAGTTCAAGTGGTTACTACCTGACATAAAGGAAATATCGGGTGGGCGATAAAATATATCCCAAATAGTTAAAAAAAAAAAAAAAAATGGCAATTGCCTCTCACTGAAAAAAACCTGTAACTCTGGCTTTTGTGAGTTTCCAGTTAACTGTGGTATGTTATACATTTCAAACTATCAAAAAAGACACTGACTCTCATAATTTGCAAAAGAAAAAGACCAAATATCAGATCCTTCATTTAGTATAGATATAAAGATAAATAAATAAGAAGTGAGGTTTCTCCCCCCCCCCACCAAACTACAGTTCTCCTGTTCATTTAATGAAGAATTTTCTCTAATCCTTCCATACCAACTGCTTTAGTAGTATATGAGACTAAAATGGTGAGAGTTGGGGAGAAGAAGACCAGTGGCAGATGCTGGATATGTCCCTTGCTTTCCAATCTGTTTCTAATTTGCTTTAGTTGATCACTGAGTGCAGCTTTCAGCTCGTCTTAAAAATAACGGACTTTGGAAGAAAAGCACATAGAAATGTGTGCAACTGGCTGGGTGTGTTGGCACATGCCTTTAATCAGAGCACTTAGAAGGCAGAGGCAGGTGGATATCTGTGAGTTCAAAGTCAGTCTGATCTTCATTGTAAGTTTCATAACAGCCAGAGCTACAGAATAGAGACCTCTCCCTCTCTCTGTCTCCAAACAAACAAACAAACAAACAAACAAACAAATTTATCAGTTTGGAATCTCTCAAATTTATTTTATAATGCATTTCCAATGAAACCCTTTTCTGGACTTCACATCAGTATCCCTGAAGCTTACCAGGTCACCCTCAGTAAGAATCATGTGACACAGATTTTACGTTTACATTTGGGTCAATACAGATGATTTGATCACAACAGGAGCAGCTGCTTTAACATAAAAAGAAATCTATGTGATGTGATACTTTTTATACTCTACTCTGAGGTCCACACTGAGAATTAAATTTGGATAGAGTGCGTTTGAAATGATCATGATACCATGTTAAATTGCTATCAAGAAGGCACATTTAAGAAGGATTAGGATGAACCTTAAATCAAAATTTAAATGGAGCATAAAACTTCAATTAACACACACACACACACACACACACACACACACACACACACACACACAAATAACAAACTTACTTCCGGTGTCAGGCTGATAGTTCAATGGGAAGAGGAAAACGGTCTCCTTTGGGAGTGTGTTCACACTATCGTCCGTGTCTAAAACACATCAGCTTAATTCCTTCCTCTCTGCTCCTTCAACATCCTTGCCCCCACCCCTACTTTCCACACCCAGAGTCATCTAGGGCATGCTAATTATGTAGAAAAGTGAGTCTTATTCAGTCCTAGTCTACATGATTCCTTAGAAGGAAATCTCCCACTGCAGATCTGCCAGTGCATGATTCTAACACGAAAAGTTCTATAGCATCACTCAAGTATAACTGAAAACTTACCATAAAAAGTCAACTGTCCCTTGGCTACATTTTTGCCTCTGGAGTTTTCAGCCACACATTCATATGAACCAGCATCTTCTTGCTGAAAATTGGGAATTTCCAGAATTCCATTTGACTTATGTCTTCTGGCTTTCCTTGCTATTGGCTTTCCATCAGCTCTTCGCCATAGAATAGTTGGGACTGGGCTGAGAGTGAGAATAAAATGGGATGAACCAAATTAAAGAAAGCTCTGTCTCGTTTTTGCAGTCTCCTGATTACTCCTTCCATTGTTGCCAAAGCTATGAACACATTGAAGCATTTCCCACATTTCATTTCTATATTACCATTATTTTAAGCAACATTTATATCTCTAGCATTAATCACATGTTTTTCATAAAACCAACATTCCTAACATTAAACAATGCATTCAACCTCCTACACACCGTTACCCTTGAGAGAAAACAACATTTGAAAATATACTTTTTATAATTTTCTAATATCTAAGGGTTTCTAGATTTTAATTATTAAAGGAAAGATGTTCAGGCACATATGTGGTAGAAGGTAAGACAGAAGCAGCTTCCCACATACTCCTTTCCCTGAGAACAGGTTTGTGTCCCTTCCCTTTGAACTCATCAGGCTCTTTGACTACTCAGAATAATAGACATTCATTCATGATCCTGAGTCAACTTCTAGATTCAAGTATTATGAAACGGACAGCTTCTACACTCTTATTTTTGGAACACCTTCTTAGGGGCACCTGTGAGATATTTGACCACCTCAATACTGTCACACAGATGATGTCTCAATGGGTGGTTTCACCTAATGACAAATCCATATGACCTTACCTCAAAGATGCCAGAAATGTGAAAGAAACTTCTTTGGGGGTCTCTACATCACTGAGGTTCCAGCAGCTGTACACTGCGAAGTCCTCAAAGATATCACAGAGACCAAAAGCATCACCCAGCAAAACCTTGCTTGGATTCCTAACCCATGAGATAATAATAAGATGTTGACTGTGTGTTCCTTCTAAATTTGGAATGCTACAATAGAGAGCAGAAGCAATATATTCTTCCAAGTTTCAAGCAATGTTTGTACCACACTGTAAGCTGCACCCACATACAGAACAAGCGATAGTAAAATAATGAACTCATAAACTCGGGAAACTCCAACCTAACTGCTAACATCAAGGTACAGTTTACTCATGGCAGCCTGATCTGGAGTAGGTGTCTGTCCTTAGTGTTATTCACATACTGAGGACTTTCCTCACTTACAGAGGTTCATTAGGAAGATTGTTTGTAAGAACAATAATTAAAGTAGCAAGATAAAAAAAAAAAAAAAAAAAGAACAATCTGTGGAGTCTTAACGTCCTCTCAACCTATCTATCATCTTGCCATAAGTGTTTGCAACACATCTTAAATTGCTGGTGGGGGCAGCAACCTGTCTGCAAACGAGTGGTTTTGAAGTTCACCTCAGCTTTGAGGACCGCAGCTTCCTGGCAGGGGATGCCATGATTTACTTATTCATTTTTCACAACAGCACTCCCAGAGAAGTAATTACAGGAGAGACTTGCCAATCTTCTTTGGGAAACTTGAGATGGTATTTAAAAAATTAAAACTATCAATGCTACTATGTCTGTTTTAACATAATTCAAGTTCATTAGGCAGACAGTGACTCAAAATGCGGGAGGGCTCCATCAGAAGCACAGGGTGAGTGCCTTTATATCCAATTGGATGTATATGTAATCCATGCCATTAAACACAAATTCACTTAAGCTAGTCTTCTGTTCTTAAGTGGGCAGTGATGGTGTGTTTCAACAGCTAGAAGTGCAAATTCAAACACTTTTGTGTGGAATTGAGGAAGCCGATTTGTGTGTTTTGTTTTTATTTTAGCACCGTTTAAGCACCGTGAATAGACTTTAATTCATAGTTCCTTTGGAAGTGTGAGCAACGTGAATTTTGCTTTCTCCGAGGAGGGGTTTTGAATGTGTCATCTTGCAAACATCCCTAAGTATATATCCTGATGATCCAGTTGCCTGTTCTTACTGTCTCCCTAGTTACTTTATAGGTTCACAGAAAGACTTTAAAATTTTAAGATCAACCACATTACAATGTATGCAATCTGCTTTTTTTCTCAGCAATAAATCATTGCCATGTCTGACATGTGACTTTACAGCTTGCCTTTCATTTCTGTCTAGTGTTCAATCCTGCAGCTCTGTCACAATTTATACACCCTGGTAGGCTTTTAGGAGATACAAAATTACCACTGTATGAAACCTTATCAAAGTGTTCCCAAGTTAAGACACCACTGTGGCCTGCACTGCCACAACGTGAAAACAATCATTCCATTGGAGTTGAAAATAAAATTGGAAATGCAAAATAATGCCTAAAGTTTCTGTAAAACACAATAATCGCATTTAAAAATTATTATACACTGAGACAGGACTGGGTAAGATTTTGTGGCTTTCATAAATACTTAGGCTCAGAAAAAAACCAGGCAGAATTAGGAATGGGTAGCTGGCTAGATAGGGCTAGGAGAAAATACAGACACAGACCATTAAAATCCACAAGGGCACCAGTGCTCACCCTTCTGGTGGTAGTTTATATTGTTGATGCTAAATGAGTCCTGTTGATTACTAGCATATAAAAATTCCAGCAGATCTGAGTTTCCTTTTTGATGCCCTCTGGCAGATCATCTATGGGAAGGGCTAAGTGCTTTCCAAGTAGGTTCTTTTAAGTGTAATCC
Source organism: Mus pahari (assembly GCF_900095145.1). Lineage (NCBI taxonomy): Eukaryota > Metazoa > Chordata > Mammalia > Rodentia > Muridae > Mus > Mus pahari. The sequence continues at coordinate 122,772,850 of NC_034591.1, read as the reverse complement.
AGATGGAATAATAAAGTTGTGAATAATTTTCAGACTACTCTAAAATAGACTTTTAGATATCAGCTCTTCTCTATCTCTAGCCAGAGCAGAAGGGAATCCAAATGAGAAAGAAGAGAGTTGTGTAATTTGAAAAGACATGCAAGAAAAATTTTTATGTGTCCTCTGTAAGTGGGGCCAGAATGAAAGTCCCCATTTTTCCAAGCAGTCAGCTTGCCTGTACCTCAAATGAAGGCCATTGTTTTCCTGTCATTCTGGGTTAGACAGCATGTGTATTATAGGTCATAATAATACAATGAAGCACTTTTTCAGAATGACCTATTCTCTTTTCCTTTGTGGCCATGTGAATTGTGGCAGCCCAATCCTTCTGCAACCATTACCTGTCGCTCTCCATAGGAAGAGGGAAGAATCAAAGATACATATACAGAATTACAAAGAGAAAGACGATTTTATTTTCCAACAGCTCAGAATCCAAAGCTGTGAGCACGGAAGACAATTCTCTACCTGCCAGTGCCAAGGGCAGGAGGAACAGCTGGAACTTACTTTCCTAAGGCAAAACATTCCAGTTTGACTGTTGTTCCTTTCTCAGCTGGGACGGTTTCTGGAAACTGTACTTCTATTTTGGGCTCATATTCACCCATCACCCCTGTGAACAGACAAAGAAACCAGGTCTCAGAGGATCTGCCAAGATGTAGATAAGTGTTTTCTTTCTATATAGATACTCCAATGTGCACCCTTAATTCCATTATCTAAAACAGGCTCTGTTCTAACATCATGTAACCCCAAATCCTCCTCCAGTTTTTTTGAGAGGAAAAATTCATATCACAGCATTGACACCAGCTTCAGAGGGTTACATTCCATGCTTCTCAGACATACTTTGGAAAGGATGCTTGGAGTTGGGGAAGGAAAATGAGTTGATAGGTCCCTAGTTAGTAGGAATATCACTCCTTGGAAAGACAGCACAGAGTATTAAGCTACTTAAATATCACTTTTAAAATGCCTCCTTTATAGTGTCCACATAGTGATTTCTCAGAGCCATTCCAAGGCCATGGTGTTCATTCATGTCTAAGGTCAACCTGAATGAATCTGAATAAGTACATTCAAGGCAGCATCAGAAGCCTATGTCCTATATTCTTACCCTGTAACAAATAATATGCACCTACAGGAGGCAGCTTATACATGTGCTGGTCCTGTCATCGGAGTAGTAGCTACCCTGGTAGTCACAGTCCCCCATATCTAGAGAGATGACTTGCGATGACAATTACAGTGACAGCCCCAACAGACTGCATCACTGTTTAATAACTAAAAACATCTCATTTATTCCCTATCAATCCTCTCTTGACTCATTAAGGCTGCCATCAGGTTTATTTCTCTTTAATCCCTGGACATTTCCCATCGGTATTTATTCAACAGTACTGAGGGAGGGTTCCGTGCTATCTAGATATTTTTTTTTTGTTTGTTTGTTTTTTTCAAAGTGAGTGGTGTCTCCAGTTCATCTCTCTTTTAGGCCTCCCTGAGTCAGAGGAAAAAGAAATGCAAAGCCTCGGAAGGAAAGAGTAACAACAAGGCAGGACAGGAACAGGGAGCAGGTGCAGCGACAATGAGAGCTGATTCTATACATCTTGCAAACACTTTTCCTGTGCTGGTTTAGAAACAGAGTCATCACAAGGACCGAATCAGCCCGTGAAGAAACAGCTCAGCACTACGAGTTAGAGTTTTACAATGTTGCTAGGTTCACCATGGGGTCTGCTCTGGAAGGGTGAACTTGAGTACAGCTCTGCTGTTGCTGTGCGGTTTTATTTTTTATTTATTTTTAAATTTTTTTCTAGACTAACAGACAAACCTAGCTTTAGGAAGGATTTTGAGATTAAGTTCCCCTGTTGTTTTAATTTTTTAAATCTTTTCCAGACTTATTTATTTTATGTGTACGAGTGTGTATGTATGAATACCACGTAAGTGACTGGTGTCTAATGAGGTCATAAGAAGACACCAGATCCCCTGCAGTTCCACTTACAGATGGAGGTGAGCCACCAAGTACTCCATTCTGGAAACTGAACATCTGTCCTCTAAAAACTAAGTGCTTTTAACTTGTTGAGCTATCTCATCTTCCTGGGTTAAGTTTGACTTTCCTGAATACATACTTCTCTCCACACCAGGGAGATCACCGTTAGGGGTCTTTTAAAGCAAGTGATAGAAGCAACTCTTAACCCTCAAAAGGGGACAACTGCAGGGAATAGCTATCTTGCTTTTACAGCAGAGCTGTAATCTCAAAGGGGTTAACACTTTGGTTTTAATCCCACCAAGATCTAGTTCATGGTCAAAGTTAAAACTCAAAAGCGTGCGTGTTTACCTTCTCGTTTGTCCTGTCTCCACTGCAGGGTAGAAACTTGTCAAAGCAAATTAAAATACACCAAAGCCACATCTGACTTGTTCACAAACAACACTATCTCTCTCTCTCTCTCTCTCTCTCTCTCTCTCTCTCTCTCTCTCTCTNTCTCTCTCTCTCTCTCTTTTTGTCAAGTCTCTGCCATGATTTCTCTTGCACCTCCCTTTGATTGCCTCCCTCCCTTCCAGCATTTGCACAAAGCTGACTGAGTAATGATGCGGTGCATACTAACAACAGCATTCACAGGCAGCTGCTGAACTTGCTAACAAACCGTCTGCACGGTTGAATCATCATCCCATAAATATCCGTAGTATGACTCGGAGTGCAGCAAGCAAGTTAACACCTTTTAGTGCCGTACATGAGGCTGTGTACTCGGAGACTGGTGTTAATTGAACAATATTGCCTTGAGAGAAAGAGGTCTTTGTCCTCCTGGGAAATCAAGACAGTTTGCATGGCAATCTACCACACATTGGATGGAGATGAGACAATAAATACCATTATAAATACAATGGGCAAGGATGTCCTAGAAGTGATTGGCTTTGTCCCTGTGTTCTTTTTCTGCATGTACGTCGTGTTTCTTTAATGACACTATGAAGATGACAGTGAGGAGTAAGTTTATCTCATATAAACTTGCTCTGAACATCAGAATGGATATAGACTCAGTATCTAGATCCTCAAATGTCTTTTGCTCCATTCTAAAAATTCTGTTAGAGTGTGGATTTGATGTCCACACTTGTAGAACTGTTACATAAAACTCCTCCTGCTCTGAATAGCCTGTTCTCCAGACCACTGTAGTTTGTAAGTGACTGGAAAGAATCAAAACCTTTCCCCCCCCAAAACCCTGCTTTATTTTCTTACTGTTTCCAAATTACTTAAAAAAGAAACAATTTTTAGACATAACTTGCTTGTTAACAATTCACTAATTTTAAAAGCCCAGTTTAACAATTCTTATAAAGTTTGTTTACATGGGTCACCCTCACCATAATCTGGTTTCTGAGCATTTCCAATACCCAAATAGTTTCTGTGATGCCCATTCACTGTCAACATCCAGCTGGTATGTAGTCCTGCCCAGCCAAGTCTGCAGCAACCTCTCACCTGCTTTCAGTACATTTACCACACCCCCCGGACAGTTCGTATCAATAGAATCACATATGTGTATGCTTTTGAAAATACTTTTTCTTTTTATTTTATGTGTAAGAATATTTGACTTCATGTACATGTGTGCACCACATGTATGTCTGGTTCCTCTGGAGGTCAGAAGCGAATACTAGATACCCTGGAAGGGAAATTACAGACAGTTGTAAGTTGCCACACAGGTTCTGGGAACTGAATCTGAATCCTCTGTAAGTGTGCCCAGCATTCATAGCTGTCTGCCCTCTCTCCAGTCTCCAAGTTGTGTCTTTCCTGTCTGGCTTCTTTTATGTGGCATGTTTTCATGGCCTGTGTTATAGCTTACCACGTTCCACTAGACCTGTTGCAAAACAGGATGCCACTGTGTATATATCCCACATTTTATTCATAAGATACAAAGTTGCATTAGTTTCATAATGGCCCTATAACAAAAAAACACTACAAATTAAGCGGCTGAAAGGAAGACATTTTGCCATAGTTCTGGAGGTGTACACAAGTTTGAGCTCTAAGACTGGGTATATACCTTTGCTTCTCCCTAGGTTCTGGAGGTAGCTGTCAATCTGTAATGGTTCTCAGCTTGTACTTACGCCATTCAAATCTCTGCCTGTTTTCAAATGATTCTTTTCTTGTGGAGGTTGGTCTGGTGTTGCTATGTATTCAAATGTACTGGCCTCAAGATCTGATTGCCTTAGACTAGGATATTCTCACATACATCAAATGATGCTATGTAAACCTTGCTCCCCAAGTTAATTGGTCATTAAAAGGCCAAAGCCTGGGTGTGACTGGGCAGTAGAGCGAGAAAGGAAGTACTTGAGGATTGCATGAGGGATCTCAGAGAGACCAGGAGAAGGAAAAGGGTCATGGAGAGAGGAGGAGGCCACCATGAGAGAGATGGACTATGAGCACATACCCAAGAGAATCAGTAAATAACAAGGGAGATGTGGCTAGCATGTAAGTTAGAATAGCTCCCAAAACCTGCCGAATATATGCTTACAATTTGTAAATAAAATTCCAGGATTGTGTGTCTTTTATTTGGTTAGCTAGACTTAAAATTCTTACTACAGCTTCTCTGTGGATAAAGGGCACATGCTATTCCAGATGACCTTATTTCAGTTATCTATATTTACAATGATCTTAGTTCTTAATAAGGGTGCAGTTTGAGGACCAGGCTGGGGGAAGAGGTGGGGGCAACATGACTACACTAACTGATGAGCCTTTGAGGAGCTGCCATATTCAGCCATTGCCAGTGATGCTTCAATGAGCCTGACAGACTTTGTGTGGACATACATTCGTCTGCCTTGTGTTCTCGATGACTTTCATATATGTGACTCTTTGTGGATGTGTGTTTTATTTCAAAGGATGCAGCCTCCAAGTAGGTTTTTTTTTTTTTTTTCTGTTCTAAACTCTGTCCCTACCACTGATTTTTATCAGCATTTCCTTTCCTTCTTGTTACTTTCCCCATATAAGACTCTCTCATTTGTTTAGATATTCAGAAGCTCTGACTCAGATGAGAAAACACACCACCAGGTGATATAGCTGTGCATTTTATCCTTTTATTCTTATCTTAGATTCTCAGTCTCTTAATAGGTGTTCAGTAAATAACTACAGACCTAAAACATCTTTCAAAGTCCATGGTACCTCACAAACAGTGAGGCTGTTTTTTGGTTTGTGTTTTGTTTGTGTGTTTGTTTTTGTTGTTTTTAATCATCATTATACCTACTTATAAGCAAGGCTTCTCCTCCATTGTAATTGTATCTTGAGGAATGAGCATTTGAAATGCAAATGATGAAAATACCTAATAAAATTTGGAAAAAGTTTAAAAAAAAAGAAAAAAGAAAAAAGTAAAAGACAAAAGAAGAATATCTATAAATTAAATTAAATTAAAATTAAAAAAATCTTACATATTTTTTCTGAATCATTCACAAAACCTATCTCAGTAACATGAACATGAACTAAGCGAGATGAACAGAGATATGTGACAAGGAGGAAGAGATGGGAGGCATGGAATCATTTAAAATGTGGCCTATGATGTTAGAGACACATGCTGGTTTCCAGCCATGGGAATCATTTACTGCATAGCCTTGTAGTTTTCCTTTACTGACATGAACTGTATAGCTTGTTTTTCTGGCCATATGGGTGTAGTTTCTTGGTTTATAGAGTGATCCATATTTATAGCTATGTAACTATGAACAAAGAATATCAGTAAAATCAGATTGCTCTGAATACATAGCAGTACATAAACATGATTTTCACTGCTGCTTATAGGAATGTCAGTGCATATAATGAGTAATCCCATTTTATCATCATATGAATAAGGTAGGCACTTTTCTTCAACTATATTGTGAATGAATTTTTTTGGGTACACCTGTCGAAGTTCTCCATTTAATTTGGGCTACATCTGATAAGCTGTATTTTATTTGGTTATTTCTTCTACTCTAACTAGTTTGGCATTATGCTTTCACGTCAGATGTCAAATCTGTTGCCTTTCTGTTTGGGGAAAACAAAAGACTGCTTAACACCGAGATACATCTTTTTAGGCCATTTCTCTGACCACCTGGAAATGGTTGAACTTAATTGGTCTACAGATGGTCTGCTGGTTTGCAGAGCAAGACCGTTGGTGGGATTACTTGTGATTCCATTTTCCACACTCAAAGAGGTGGGGGATGAAAATTTAGGTATATCCACATAACCAAAATAAATATACCATGGCTTAATCAGGAAACATCATCTCTGCCCCACTTTTTTCCTTTGTTTGTTTGTTTTTTTATTCATTCATTTTACTTTACATTCATTCACTTTACATCCTGATTGCAGCTCCCCTCTACCTGCCCCCTCACACAGCCTCTCTCTCCTTTCCCTTTTCCTTTGAGAAAGGGGGAGACCCCTCCTGGGTATCCACCCACAATGACACATCAGATCACTGCAGGACAGGTGCATCCTTTTCCATTGTGGCCAGACAAAGGTGGTCTATTTGGGGATCTCTATTGAGATCCAAAGGTAGGCCACAGAGTTAGGGACATCTCCCACTGCAGTTTGGGGGACCCGTATGAAGACTGAACTAAGTATCTGTTATATGTGTGCAGTGGGCCTAGGTCCAGCCCATGCTTGTTCTATGGTTTGTGCTTCAGTCTCTTGGAGCACACTTTTCTTCTATATGGATTATATGATTTTCTCATTGTGCCTAAGTGTAAAAAGATACACTTTCCTCTATATATTTATATGAGGTTGGAAAAAAAAGTCTTGGCTTATGAAAATGCACCTTCAATATTTTCAGTTCTTTGGAACTAGAGACCCACTATAGCATGCATGAGAGTTACATTAAGTACTTGAAACTCCTTCCGGAAAGGCAAGGTTTGGCTCTGTCTATCTTACAGTAGAACTTAATAGATATTAACATTAGCCGTAAACTATTCAGTGTGTCTGGCAAATGGGGCTGGAGCTCGCTGCAGTTAACATGGTCCTGATACCTGTTTTCATGACTTTTATAGGACTATGGTTTTCTCAAGTTGCCCGGTGATATGGCATACTTAAACAACAATGGGTTGCTTACTGTGTAAGTAAAAGTTGATTTCATGAGGATATCTGGCTAGAACTTCCTGGGTGTTTATCACAGCCATTCATCCTGGTGGCCTTGAGGTTCTAATTTACAGAGCAGAACGAAAGCAGGAGTGTGAGGATCTGCAGCTCCAAGTTGCTCCCAGGTGATGCTGCTGATGGGTTAAAGAGCACACTTAGAGCGCCCCTATGCTAATTATGAGCAAAAGAAAGATGTCCTACCTGACATTAATAAAACTGGCTCTTGAGCAAATTGTGGTGGGAACACTAGGAATGAAATTCTACCAGAGATAAGGCCATTTGAAAGCCACAGCTTTGTTGATGACCTGGTGGGTAGAGATTGTCCCACATTTAAAACCTAGTCACTTATTAAAGGTTGATGCCCAGATCTGTAAGATAATAGGATTTAAGGAACTAGATCACAATTTACAGAATATGAAAATGAAACCTACCGCATGCTGTTCTTGTTTAGGTACAATTTGCAGAGTACTGTGCTGGCAGAAGGAAGCCAGTTTGCAAAACTCTGAGCCTAAAGATTTTTGCCAACGCCTGCCTTAGCTGGGATCTGTGCTTGCTAAATTAAACCACAGATGGAACGAGCATTTACTAACTTCCACTGAGTGGGATTTTCTACTGAAAAAAAAATTGCCAAAATTATTTTGGAAAATGTTCCCACATTGACTTTCTTGAAAAACAAGTCACATGGTATGCATTCCATTAACCGAAAAATATTTGGAAATATCTGATTACTCAGATATTTGGAAATACAAATTCCCTTGGCTAAGTGTGCCATTGTGGCCTCTTTAAAAAGCCATGCTATTATACTTTCTTTGTATGAAGGAAAATCTTATGTAATGTCTGAGGATCGGTCCTGGTTTCTTTCTCTTGCTGATTTAAAACCTACGGTCAAAAGTGACTCCGACAGCAACTGCTTTATTTGGCTTACATATTCTCATCACAGTCTATTATTGAGAGAAGTCAGGGCAGGTGCTCAAGCAGAAACAGACCAGGAACCATGAGGAACACTGCTTACTGGCTTGCTCAGCCTGCTTTCTTATACAGTGCCAAACAACCTGCCCAGGGGGGGCATGCTCCACAGTGGTCTAGCTCCCCCCCCCAGCACATCAGTAATTAATCCAGAAAATAACCCTCTCCCATGCCCATGGGCCAGTCTGATGGAGTCAGTTTTTTAGCTGAGGTCCTTTCTTCCCCAGCTAACTCTGGCTAGGGTCAAGTTGATAAAAGCTAACCACCACAAGGTCTCAAGTATCACAACCCCCAACCAGCAGAATAATTCATACCATACTGAGTGTTTAAGCAAGCTTATATCCTCACTGCTTGAGAGAGCTAAGGAAGAATATCATGTTTTACTATTAGGATTTTGGAATAGTTTCAAAAATCCATAAGAAAATGAAAATAAATGCATTGTCTTAAGTAACATCTATACCTCTGCTCTTCCTGTTTCAACAGTTCAGATGGAGAAATAACATACAAGGACTGAGGAAGCATGGATTCCTGCTTTGCCAGAAGAGTGTCTGGTTACCTGAATGCATGAAGTTCTTGCTGTGTCTAGTATGTGAAATTGATTATAGGCTATACAAAGCTAATATTGTCTCTTTTGAAGATACTCATAAATACTAAAATCTTCATACTGTGTTTAGTAAATTCTCTCTCTGCCTCTGCATGTACTAACCCTAATTTAAAACAGTAGAGGTGCTGTTGATAGACAGACAGTCTTTTGATAGTTAATGATTGCATCACAGTCTCATAAGTAAGCAAGACTTTTTAGAGAAAGGTCAGAGAGCACACGATTCATTTGGATTTTGTGGACAGAAGGTCTAAACTTTCTCAGTGTAGTTTGGAAACAGCAGTAGAGAAATGTCTATCAATGGGCAGGTGAGTGTGTGCTAATAAAACTTTAATAGTAAAAGCAGGTGGTGGACCCAGAAGCCATAATGGGCTGACCCTAAACAGTGAGAAAAATGGACAATTGTGATATTTGAAAGTACAATGCAATCAATAGACTATTAGAACTATCAAGAGGATTCAAATAGCTTAGCAAATATGAAATAACTTTGAAGAGTAAAAGCATTCTTTAACAAGCAATAACAATTTAGATAGCATGGTTAAAAACAAAACACTGTTCAGAATACAGTAGTAATGATAGAAAAATCTAGAAATTATCCTAGAATAGCCAACTTATTTATGCAGAAAAATTTATTTTTTTCCTATCAAGAGGCCACAAGCAGGGCTTGCCTGAAGAGTTCGGGCAGCACTGAGTGTCTTCTTCTGACTGAGTGCCTTCTTCTGGGGACTCTTTTCTCATTTTGGATTGTCCAAGTCTTCCTGGAAGATGATTATCAAGACTGTGCAAGCATCCCTCAAACGCAAGCTGTCAATCTCTACACAATCCCATTCTGTGACATTGGCGTGTCACTGAATGTGAATCATGAACTAGAGCCTCACTCTTGTTTCACACTCCAACTAGACATCTTCACTCTATCATCTCTGAGTACAGAGAAATGTCCACATTCTTACTGGCAAGCTTACAAAAGGTTTACTCATTCAGTATTTAGTGGTTCAGTACATGATTAGAAGTTTGGGGCCAACAAGATGGCACAGCTGGTAAAAAGGGCTTGCTGCCAAACCTGACTAACTGAGTTTGATCATTGGACTGACAGGATGAGGTAAAAGAAGAGACTCCTGTAAGTTGTTCTCTAATCTATATATCCCCAGCCCAATAAGAACATAAGTTAAAAAAAAGCCATTGGCTCAAGCCAACACATATCTAGGCATTATACCTCTAGTACTTTATTTTATCCCTAGTTTCTCCATGTGTTACTCTTGTGTTGAGAATCCAGTTTTATAATTCCAATAAACAATATAACTAGACCATTTGTTACTCTGGGGTTCCCTAAGGGTATGCTTCAGTGGGCTGAAAACTGGGTCTTTTGACTTCCTAGTATACTGGCCACCATGAACACTAAACAGATGCTTCCTAACTGACTAGCCAAATGACCATCCAAGACCTTTGGCCGCCATGGACCTGAAATGGAAGTGACTGAATTAGAGGTCTGAAGCTGACTGCCAAGTTCCTGAGCTTGTCAAACCTTCAGAATATCCACAGCCATTAAGACTCTATTAAATCAGATTAGCAAAGACAGCTTAGAAAAATGTCTCACATCCTTTAGTCATTTAGATGTTCTCATCAAACATGTTTTACGCCCACAGATCCTCAACTGTGATGTTGTTAGAAAATTAAAAACAAGACATGATTGCTGTGACAAAGCTGCACCAAAGTTGCAATTAAAAGTGAGACTTAAATAAAGCAAAGAATTTAGGGGAGAAGTACTTAACTAATACAAAATTACATGTAAATGGAGGGCAGAGCTTGTTGCCTAAATGCTGCAATATCAATAAAAGTCTCTAAGTAGGTCAAGTACACACTAAAGGAAATACTCTAATGTCTTTTTAAAACCTACGACCTCTAGGCTAATTAAGTGGCCCATAAATAAAGCTGATTTACTCCTAAAGACAAATAGTGGTTGCTAGGGCCCCCATGAGACTTTGATGCAGGTTGGGGAAACATTAGAAACACTTGCTGTGTGCTTTAGCAAGATCATAATGGAGGAAACATGATATAAGAACAATAAATATCCAAGAGAACCTTTCGCCTTTTTTTTTTTCTTTAAAAAATTTGCTTTGGTTTTAAATTTGGAATTATGGGATAGGCTGTGTTCTTTTGTGGTAATAGAAATGTTAATGTTGATAGCCCCTGTGTACAGATGATGAGCATACCTTGCTGTTCTAAGGTGTGCATTTTAGAGAAATTGGGTTCTTCTGACCCGATGAAGAGCATTTGCCTTGTTAGTAGAGTAATGTTTTATATGACCTGATCTTTGAAAATTCTGAGACTGAAGAAAGTTGAAAAGCTGTTCCTAGACTCGTCTAAGTGACAAGAAAGAGTCTTTGATATGATTTAATATGGATTTCTCATTCACACAGTGAAGAAATCTAGGGACTAGCGAAATAAGCCCACAATCTCACACTGACTGGAAGCAGATATGTTACTGTGCTACAATTCTGTCACTTCTCCCTTCTGGCTTTTAGACCTACCTATGTTCAGCACATTGATTTTTGTCCACTTTGGTTTTTTTTTTAATATATATTTTTGAATAGAGGATATGCTGAGATCATCATCATCTGGCCTTTGGTCTATTAGGTTAAAGCACGATTTAAGGTAAGAACATTAAACGCTTCAAACTAAACCTGATCAATGCTTTCACAGATTAAGTTAGGGGAAAAGGTAAAGAATTAGGAAAACATGGTTAGGAACTTCACTTATATTTTGAGAACATAAATATATACTTTCAGTGTTTTAAAAAATTTAATTGTTTTTATTTTTCAAGAATTTCATACAAGATTATTATATTGCCACCATTTCCCTTCTTCCTCTCTAACTCTTCCCTTTCTGCCCACTCCTTTTCAAATTAATGATTTCTTCCTCTTCAGTTATTATTGTTTTACACACACACACACACACACACACACACACCCTACTGAATTCACTTAGTATTGATCATAAGTTCAGGGGTTTTTTGGTTAACAATTTGCAATTCAATACCCTACAAGAAAAAAAGCCAGAGGCAATCAGTTTCAATATTTTAATTTTATGATAAAGTATAGGCATTAAAAGAGTAAATCTCACATAAAGACATATATGTAGATATTTACTTTCCTAACATGTAAATAAATATGAGGATTAAAGATAGAAAAGAATTTGAAAACCTTTACAGTTATATTTGTTGTTACCTTTTCTGTGGTATTTTTCCACATAGATGTCTCATTGGGGAAAACAGTTAAAAATATTTAACTGTAAGTGTGTAAAACACGGACACATCAAACAGAACCAGGCTGAAATACTTTTGCTCATCTATTGTCTTGGTTCTATTGAGCAAAACAAAATATGTGCAAGCCAATATCTAGTCAGTTTCAAGGAACATAGACAAAAGGCCACATCTACACAAGTACCCTTTAGGCTCATACGAACTCATGTGAGTGACATACATCAACATCCTTATGGACTTGCTTATTTCTCAAATGATCTTTCTATGTAGATTTTTTTTGTCATGAGTGATTTTTCAGGGACAGTGGAGGGTAATGACTGAAGACATAGAAACTAGTCATTTGGGTTATCATCAAATTGTATTATTTTTCTAATATGTGTTTTAAATTCATTTGTTACTTTTTATGGAAAATTTGGGACTAATATTTGAAACCTGTGCAGGAAGTGTATAATACACTAGGCTCATTGTTATTAATGACCAGCATTAGGGGCTAATATTCATCAACAGACCAATGTACTAGTACTAGTACTAACTCAGAATAATTTTTACTAATTAAAATCTTTTCCTTTCTCAATACCTAAGCAATAGGCACATATTGACAAATAACAATTTATGTTATTTTTCACAGCAGGTCAAAACTATGTAGAAAATAACTGTAAACTCTGAAATAAAGTTCCATCATATTTGTCTAATAACCTTCAATTACACACACATATAAGTTATATATAGTATATCTTATATATAATATACATATATGCATATTATGTACATATATAATATATGATATATATGACTATATATGACTATTCATATACATACATATATATATATATATATATATATATATCTTATATGTATCAGACTACTTGTAGAACAAGCTTTGGTTATTTGGGAGATACCAAATCCAAAATTAAAAGGATATATATTAAGGAAAGAGAAAAAGAAGGTATGAGGCTCTAAAGTTAGGACAGCTTTTCTGAAGCTCAGTTAAACAGCACATGTATAGAGGCTAGAAATCGTTCCAATATTGCCTGCCTCATTTCTTAGCTCTTCAGTAATCCCCTTCTCTCAAATCAAAGATGTAAAATTTGACATCTTTAAATGCTGTTTATCTGTGTGTGGTTACGTGCTCATGTGCGCAGGTACACAGAGAGGTCAGAAGAGGGAGCCGGGCTCCCAGAAACTAAGTTAAAGGTGGCTGTGAGCTGCCCAACATGGGTTCTGGGATCCATATGCAGGTCCTCTGAAAGAGCAATATGCACTTTGTACTGAAATTTCCATGTGAAATAGCCAGTTACTGGGGGAGCTTGATTCTCCCTAGAGAGTTTCATCCTCTGTCTTCCTGTCTTATTTCCTGGTCAAAAATTGACAAAGGGTGAGGTAAGCAAGAAGAATGCACTTTGTGAAGTGCTAGGCTAAAGGAAGGGCCAGTGCAAAAGCCTGTGGGATAATGAGCTGGGGCACAAGTCACCGCAATGAGACAAATGTGGGACACTACACCTGAATCCTGTCAACACCTGGTTCACTTTTTATGACTCGATGGTAACCTTTTGGACTGGAAGCAGGGAATCTAAAATTGCCTTCTGGGAACTCAAAAGCCCTGACTTGAATAGTAGGAAAATCTAGTCATTAAGCTACATCTGCTCACAGCAATGCAAAGCACCCGTTGTGGCAATTAGCTTAGTTCAGGCTTGAGCTGCCTCTGCCTTACTTGCTATATTTCCTAGTCAGAAAAGAGGGTGTGAAGTTTTGAGTGTACTTCAGTGATCGAAATGACTATACTAATTCTACATTCCTTGCATATATCAGCCTAGCATTGTCATTAAATACCAGTTCCCGTAGAGTGATAATTTCATAGATTTTTACTCTCACAGAATAGATTTTATTAAGGATGTCATCTTAATTTTGCAATATCCTTTTGATTTATATCTCACGTCTTCTCTCACTTTCAGACAGGAGCTAATTAAATAACCTGTTTTGTGCTTAGTAATGGAACTTCATATCAATTTTATGTACTCCAGTCTAAATGAGAAAGATATTATAAATTTTTACCATGCAACTCTCATGCAAATTAAGAGGGAAATGGGCCTTAATCGCTGAAGAATGAGGTGTTTAGCCTGTTAATTCTGTGATAAAATATTCTAATACAAAGCATTGGTCATTTCTATGGAGATGGACTCAACAACGATTTTAGAAATAAATCTAAAAACCAAGCAAAAGGTAAAGTTTCTGACAGCTTGATATATATGTCATGATGCTAGAGTTTCTGTGTTTCTAATTTTGTTTCCCACTTCCAAAGGCAGCAAGTTTCTGTCATGTTTGTCTTCATCTGTATCTTTCTGTATCCAAGTCAATATTTCATTACATCCATGACTTGACACACCAAGGCAGGTAATCTTCTTGGTTAGATATTTTGGCAGTAAAGACTCCCCAAAGGGCTGTGTTTTAAAATAATCTTGTGCAAAAAGCCACTGAAGCAAATTCTTTCTTCATCTTTGTTTCTTGAAAGGTGGCATTGTGCCTTTGGACAGAGCTGCTACCTTGTCATGAGCATTCTGTGTGTGCAGGTTTCAGTTTACTTTTTAGAGTAATACATAAAACAATACATAAAATCAATACATAAAAATATTGTGATAAAGTAGACGCTTTAGGGGCTAGATGTCTACTGTAGAAAGGGTTGCTATGGAAATCCCCTCTGAAGATGGCATAGGGCTGTCATTGGGATGCTAGGAAGCCAGTCCTAGATGATTAGACAGAGGAATGGTCCAGGCTAAGTTGTCACCACATTCTAAGGTCCTGAGGTATAGGGGGGATACCAAGAAAAATTCACATCTTCTGGGAATAAGAAGAACATGAATGTGGACGAAGCTTAGTAACCAAAGCACAGATGGTTTAGGAGTTTAAGGACTATGGGCCAATCATGGAGCCCAGAGAAAGAAGACTGAATTTTATTTCTCAGAAGTTTTTCTCAACCTTCCTAATGTTGTGACACTTTAATATAGTTCTTCATGTTGTGGTGACTCACAACCATAAAATTATTTCATTGCTGCTTCATAATTGTAATTTTTCTATAATTATGAATGTAATATATCTGATATGTAACTCTTGTAGGGTGTCACAAATCTTCAACTTGAGAGCAACTGTTCTAGAACAATGACAAGCCCTTAGGTGTTTGTAGCTGATTTTTTAGGAAGACTAATTGGCTGTTTTCTAGAAAACAAGAAAATTCCAGAAAGTAGTTTTTGAAAATGCATATCTACTCAGAAGACTGTTGTGAAATTTCACCTATGGATGGTGGTAACTTGGGCTAAGGAGAATAGCTGAGGACAGAAATGTATCTGAGGTATAGTTTGCAGATAAATGTGTCAGAATTGTACAATGCACTGAATATGATAAAGGACAGATGAAAAATGCGACATACTTGTCTGGCTTAGCAACTGAGACTATATAAGAAAGTTACATGCTGAAATAATTGAAAGAACATAGAAAATATTAATATTTTTCTGCTTCCTGAACACAGAAGCATTGCTGTCACATAGGAAGTGTTAAATAAATGCATGGTAAATGTATGAATAGACAAAGTGCCTGAAAACTAAAGTATTTGTTAACCATTTTCAAAGTGGTCTGTATTGTAAGGATGTTTAGATAATCTCTAAATAGTTAATTTGACTGTTAATTCCCTGATCTGAAAACCTCATGACTAAATCCCCTAAGGCACAAAGTTCCCTGGTAATTTAGAGAGGCTGAGTAGGGTAGGTGTATAGTTCAGTGGCAGAGCACTTGTGCAGCATGCACAGGGACCTGAGTTCAATCTCTGGCATTGTAAGAAAATAGATGGACAGAGTAGTACATTTGAAAACTGGAAGGCAATTTCTTCTTATATGAGCTTATGTAGGATGATGAGAAGAAACAAGGCTTTTGAGTCAGTAGATTGACAGCTATGCTAGAATCTTACTCAAGTTTTTACTCAAGTTTTAAATGAGATAAATGTGCAAACCAGCACATAGTAAGTGTGACCAATCACTGCAGTTATTGGTATCTTGACTGATCATTTCTTTAGTTGTATGATAAAATCTTGTAATTCCTGTTAAGAAGCATATGAGAAGTTTGTTTTTTTTTGTTTGTTTGTTTTTGTCTTTTTTTCTTTTTAGAATAAAAACTTAAACCCGTTAACTCTGAATCTTCAAATCTTCACATTAGTTCTTCCTAGAGGGCTTAATTATACTTTGTTTTTGTTTTTCCAATGAGTATTTAACAAGACACTTCTATAAGCTACCTTCTATACTAGACAGCAATAAGCAAGATAGTTCAGGTAGTTTTAGTGACACACACTGGTAAGTGCAGCAGGATGAGGAATTGGTGTGTAAGTGTGTGTGTGTAGTGGTGGTAGCGGGTGTAGAGAGGGATTTCTGAGGACTTTAATGAGAAGTTTCCTGATGCCACATGGGTAGAAACAGCAGATGTGGAGAGATGAATTCCTGGAAAAAAATGTGGTATTTCTAAAGAAACAGACACAGTCCACATCATCTCCTAAGTGAGACTTTTGGACTAAGACAGGATTTTAGGAAATATATAAAAGCCCATAGTAGAAAGAAGACTAGACCCGTACACCATGGCAGAGTCACTTGGTGACATAGCCTATGGTATCTGGACATTACATAAGATTCATATATTTTCTTAAAATAGTCTCATAATGGGATGGGGAATTAAAACTTTTGTTTCAAATGAGCTATCCACATTCCTGAATTTCTCTGTGATGGAACTATGGTTTCACTATTGTAAATCAAGATATTATTAGGATAATTTAAAAACACTTTCTGAACCATGAATACTAAATTACACAGAACTGATTAATGAGCTAATTGTTCAATTTTTCACTTCATTTTGCCTGTGTGTACAATTTAAGATCCTCTTGTTATTTATATTTGCCTAAGTCCACATCCCATCCCTGTTGAGATTAGCGATCAGACTTCTAATTAGTTTTCCAAAATGGCTTTCTGAGCTTATTTCTTACTCAAGTGGGAAAAAAAATAGGTACAAATATAGAAATTATTAAACTTTTCTTTATAACATTATATGACAATAATATAGTATCTTTCCACACCCCGCCATAATCCTCATAATCAGAACTGACAACATTGTGTAGACAACTCACCATCATTTCTCAGGATTAGTGGTGTGGGTGGTCCAAGGACCTTGTGGTTGGTCACAGTGTTGGTAACCACACAGGTGTAATTACCAACATCAGATTTTTCCACTTTGGCAATATACAGATTCCCAGTCTCTTGAGAAACGAAGCGGCGGTTATCCTGATAGGAAGGGTATTCATTGAAGATCCAGGCATAGCTCAACTCTGCAAGGATAAGAATCATGAATATGAACATGTCTTTGGTCCTGGAATTTTGCTACATGTAGAGCAGAAATGGTCAAGGTAGAAACTTAGATTGCTGCTCTTCACCTTGTAAAATATAAATGGGAGGTAATCACAGTCACTCAAAGACTGGTTACTATCAGTCCATAATGTTCTATTTCAAGAAGTGTAGGGGATATCCTGGAAGTTGACTTAGAGAGGTTCTGCCTTTATAAGCCAAAGGAAAAAGCATGTGTCAAGCACTTTGTAGCAAGTTCTAAGGGAATACAAGTGTTAACAACCTCCAATTAACCTTGACCTAGTAATGTGAAATGGTACCTATTTAATAATGATAACAATAGTGGGTTGGATTAGAAGTTTTCAGAATACTTTGTAGCATTTGATACATTTCATCCTTTTCATTAACTTTTCACAGAGGTTTGACATAGAAAAACTAAGTGATGAATCTGAACCCTTAACTCTAACTAGAGACAGAGTAATCACCGAAATTCACTCAATTCTTTTCCCTTCTTCTCCCACTCTCAACTGTAAGTCTATCTTTTCTTCCTTAGGAGGTTGAATAGCTCTCCACAAATTTAATATACTGGTAATTAAGTATTGCAGTCAGTACTCACCAAACATACGCTGGTGGCTTGCTTATTCCATTCATACACAAAATATAGTTCAAAAAGACACATCAATAAGAAAGTGAATGTGGAAGAGTAGTCAGAAAAGCATGTTTGCAAATACTTACTCGTCCCAGTATGCAGTGGGGCAAATATATGGAGTAGTCCTATCTAGGAATATTCCTTTGGCAGTCTTTGGTTTTTATAAGGACTAGAACATTTTGTGACTGAGTATATGAACCCATGTTTTCAAGTTCAAAGAATCCTAAATGCCAATGAATTTATCTGATTGGCTACTGTGAACCATCATGTTCCAAGAACACCAAACTTCTTTAGCTCCAGATAATTCACCCATAATCTGTGTGATGTATGGACCACAGATGTGTCACATATTGAAACATGGTAGCCTGGCTATTGGCCATGATTATACAAGATTACTTTTATTATGAAAAATCATTTTGTTGCAGGGAGGAAAGAAAAAAAATTGGACTCACAGGTTGTAGAAATACTTGGCTGAGTTACTCTATGCCATTCTTTCATATGATCCTGGATAAATTCTAAATGCATGAATGGTCATTGGTAAATGGCAGAAAGGCCACTTGAGCTCTATAAAGAGAAGACTAATTACTGTAGAAGACATCTTTGCTGTTTAATCCTTCAGTGAATCCCAACTGTAATTGACCTCAACTATTGAATATGTAATAAAAAACATGTTTTGCCTTAATAAGCCATTGTTGACATACAAAGGATGGGTTATGTAGATTGATTTCCCTTTATCCCAGAATTACAGCATTTCCTCATGCATTATTTTGGAGAGCTATAATTATGTTTCTATGAGAAAACTAATCACTCTATGCATGTTCATGTAATTAGAAGTAACCTCATGCTGATGTGGAGAGGATACTGAGCATAAATAAATAAGTTTCAAGGTCATCAAACAGTTTCTTCTGATATAAAACATTCTATCCTGGAGAAAAGATTATTAAGACTCAGAAAGCAAATGATTATTATAAGATTCAGAGAGTAAACAAATACCTAAGTCTCAGGAAGTTCCTGAAACTTAATACATCCATAAAACCCTTCTTCAGAGTTATATAATTACAAAGACTTCTGGGAAGGAGTGACTCTAACCTCAAGTTATACATGAAGCTTTGAGACACTGTTTTTCCTCAGTTGTCACTCATGTGAGGTAGTCTTTAAATGGCTTACCCATCTAGATTTGGGGCCATAGTTTTTTTTGGTCAGTTATTAATTCCATTTCTGAGATCAGTACATGTTTGTTTATATTTCCAGGAAAGGTTACATAAGAATGGAGAGGTCACTCAATATTTACAAATAACTGTTTTTCCAAAGGACCTAGGTTCAATTCCTGGTACCCACATTCCATCTAACAGCCACCTGAAACTCTGATGTCCTCTTCTGTCATCCATAGGAATACACATGCTGTATAGACACATGTGCAGTTAAAACACCCCCAAAATATTTTTTAAAAGTATAAAAAAATTAAAAATGAAAAGTCACACAACACCTAGTAAGTTGGTTATTCCCCAAGCCAATAATCAAAACCAAATAACAACAACAAGAACAACAGAAATATCTAAAATTTAAGATAGGAAAAGACAAGGAAACAATCTAGCAGGGACACCTTCCAGTAAGAAAAGACTTATAAAGTCAGCAAGACAGACACTATAGTCTGTACTCAACCCCATCATCTCATTTCCAGCAAAACCTGCCATCTCTCAGTATTCCTATGTTATCTCAATGACAATTAGAGCATCATGTATTCTCTAGTAAGTTATAAGAAAAAATTAAATATAAATTACAATCTCCAAAGTCACAAAGTAGACATTACAAAGTAATTTACAAGTGTAAAATTAATCATGTCACATTTCTCCAACAAGAGTTGAAATTAAATATATACAACTATAATTTTTTCCCATGAGGTATTTTTCAGCTCTAGTAGTGGCTAGTAGCTGTGAAATACTCTGAATTCTGAGGGAGGAATTTAGCAAACAG
Organism: Mus pahari; assembly: GCF_900095145.1. Taxonomy (NCBI): domain Eukaryota; kingdom Metazoa; phylum Chordata; class Mammalia; order Rodentia; family Muridae; genus Mus; species Mus pahari. The sequence goes on along the minus strand of NC_034591.1, from coordinate 122,752,942 downwards.
AAAGCAGCTATTTATAAAAGATATCTGCTCTGGATTTTTTTTAACAACTCCAGGAAAAGGACAAAAGTTTAAATCTCTGTAATGTAAGGAGAACCATCTGAACTTTCTCACTTTCAAATTCTTAATTAATAAAATTGTGTTAAACTGGTATATAGGTATATGTGCTGATATGTACTAATAGTTTATGCAAAAATCATTGAAATGTCTGGAATGTTGTAGAGATTTTTGGTTATTGTCTTCTCTGTCACCAACTTTATAAAATAAAATTGTTTCATTTTATTTATTCATTACAGTATACCAGTGAATGGGTTGCACGAGGCCATTTTCAGAATATCTGCCATTATTTTTCCTCTTAATCATTCTGATTTGTGAGTACCTTCACATTCCCCAATCTCCTTTTATAAATGGATTCAGTGTAGCTGGAGATACAGAGAGCTCAGTTGGGTAAGAGCTTGCCTATCAAGGAAGACTGAAGTTTAGCTTCCGGTACTGCATACACCAGGCAAACTAGTGTACATCTGTAATCCCAGAACACTGAAGTAGAAGCAGAATCAGAAATTCAAGGATATCACAAAAAATACAAGTTCAAGGCCAGCCTGGTATACATTAGATCCTGTGTCCAAAAGCAAGCAAGCAAACGAACAAACGAACAAGCGTTCAAATAACATGCTATCTTAACATGCCTTCTGATCTATTTGTGAATAAGTTAATTTTTCTTTTGCTGTATAGTATTATGAATTCTTTAAGATGGATGTTAGAGTAATATACCTAAATTGACAGAATTGATATGAGTGGACATTACTAGTATATATAATACCTTATAGTTTACATAACTGTTATAACTATGTTCAATGTATATCTGAGAGAAAAGGTCTTTTTAATGGATGAAACAGGAGAAATATTGTGGATTTGGTCTAGTGGTACTTATGTTAATTTGGCCCAAAAAATTACACAGGAATCCAAACGTCTACTCATAAGACACTGAGGGAACCAGTCCCCAGTTGGTTTTGATTCATAAATAAAGTTGCCGGTGGCCAATGACTGGGCAGGGAGACAGAGATGGGTCTTTAGGATTCCCGGGCAAGGGAATGAGGAAGAAGAATGGAGGAGATAGCTGGAATGCTGAGAAAGGGGTAGCTGCCAGGCCTGAGAAGACAGGACAGAGAGACAGCCAACATGTAAGAGCTGGGGAAGAGTGGTCCCAGAAGGCACCCAACTGTGTCTTGGGAAGCAAAGATGGGATATAGCACAGGAATATTGGAGGGGAAGTGTTAGCCACCTGGAGGTTTAGGAGTGACTCAGCCATTAAGCTGTTTAAGGCATATTAAAATATAAGGCTGTGTGTGTGTGTGTGTGTGTGTGTGTGTGTGTGTGTGTCTGTGTGTGTGTTTGTGTGTGTTAGGAATGTGCCACTGCTGCTGGGACGATTTGAGTAGACATTAATTGGCAACTACAACAACTGGAGACAAGTTTTGAGAGAGTGAAGACATGTGCCATTCTGAGTTTGCTTTCTCTGTATTCTGCTTGCAATGTGGGATGTGCACATTTAGCCCTTTCTGATGATTTACCTACCTGGTGTTTGCAGCCTGACAATGAAGGACTCTCTTCGTCCTTTGGAGCCATAGGCTAGGGCTAAATAAACCCTTCCTTCTACAAGTTGCCTTGGTCATGGTGTCTTATCACAGCAATAAAACAACAACTAATAGAAACACTATAAGCAGAGTTTAATGGACTATTCAGTAGAAGCCTAGCTTGTGAGGTTTCAGAGAAAAGGGAGTCTATTTGTCACTGGCCTGGAGACTGTCCCAATACTTTAGGACAGAATCTGGCTATATTAAGTTGTGTCATAAGGACTGAAGTGAGACTGAATTTAATGACAATCGACTAAATTAGTATAGTGAATAAAATTTCGAGACGCGGCAGTATTAAGTCTGTGTCATAGCTACTGCTCACTGCTCTGATTCGGTCTGTAGTAAGAAGGTCAGGTGAAAGAGGAAAGTATAAAAAATGTGCAGTTTGTCCCAGAAATGACTGCGTTTAAAGTTCCAGATAAGATGAATGCTGAGAAAGCAGCCCAAGCTCCAACCAGGGACAAGTCTTCTCCTGGTTGCCTTAAGATCAAGATGTAGAACTCCTGGATCCTCCAGCATGATGCTTGCCTGATGCTGCCATGCTTCCTGCCATGATGACAATGGACTGAACCTTTGAACCTTTAAGCAAGCCCCAATTGAATGTTTTCCTTTATAAGAGTTGCCTTGGCTATAGTGTCCCTTTACAGTGTCCCTTTAAATGAAAACCCAAACTAAGATAGCACTATTAAAGTAACTGCCATCCACTGCATTGGAAAAGTACAGAGGTATCTTGAGAAAACACCCCATCCACGAAAGGCTACATACTGAAAAATGCAGGTGCATCTAAAAGGACAGGGTCTACACAGAGAGTTCCTGGCTCCTTGAAATTAGTCACTTAGCACAATGTTGCCTTAGGATCATCACATAGTCACATTGTGGTCACATGTCAATGTGTCACATTGTGGTCCATGTAGGTCAGGATACATCCAGAGAATGCAGAAAAAATTGACATCATCATACACATAGTACTGGCTTTGTAGGCAAGAAAGATACAAGATTGAAGGGGTAATGGAATCTTGTATCATGACTCAAAAAAGCCACTGAAGCAAGGAAACGTTTGAAAGGGTCAAAGTCCCTACAAGAAGATCCCGAGGGGCTACTTAATGAAGTGGTGATGATTAACATTAAGTGGAAATCTAAGCTTCAGGATGTTGAAGATGCCTGGGCTGTTGGGTATCCACTGAAAAAAGCATCAGGTGTGTTGTGGAGTTATCCCAAAGGAGAGACTACATGTGCTACAGTCATGAAAACTGAAAGAGTGGGAGTACCCAAGATGTTCAGAGTTCAGATGATTCTACCATGAGCCTTAGATGCTGGACCTGAAGCTGCACGATTTGAAGTTAGGTGGTTTTGTTATCAGTTTGCTTTGGTCTTATCTTTCCTTATAATGACCCTATTCTTCCCTGTTGGAATTAGAATATTTATCTATTTTCTTTTTGCTGCTGCATATTGGATGTAACTACCTTCTTTATTATTTTTATATGAAGTAAGAGATGTCCATGAGACTTAGATTTTGGATTTGCAAAACAATAAACAATTTAAAGACTAGGGGGACATGTGAAGCAGGAGTAAGTACACTGTATCCATTTGAAATTATGGTATAGTCATGGTGAGTCTATGGAAACAATGGGTAGAAGATGATGGCTTAAATGTGGTATGTTTGAGTGTTAGGTTGGACTTATAGTGATTAATACTGCTAACTTGATTAGATCTGGATTCACTGAGGGGATGAGTCTGTGTGCATATTTGTGAGGGATCATCTAGAATAGGTTATTTAAGGTTGGAAGACATACTTCCAATATGGGTTGTACCATTCCTTAGCCTACGCTCTTGGACTGAATAAAAAGGAGAAACTTAACTGAGCACAAACATTTGTCTTTTTCTGTTTCTGGACTATGGAGTCAATGTAACTGACCAGCTACTGCAAGATCCCATCACCATCCTTTTCCTGCTGTGGTGGACTACACCCTAGAATTATAAACCAATGATAGTTCTCTTTTTAGTTGCTCTTCTCAAGCATGGTGTCATAGCAGAGAAACAAGCAGCCAACACAGTAAGTCATACTCAAACTTTCATATATCACAAGTTTACAGTATATCCCCAAACGGCCTCACTAGTCATCACATCTAGGGATTAAGCTATTAATTAGTTAGTAGTAAAACCTGTTCAAGTTGCCTTGCACGACCAATGATGAAAAATTAGGCATGCACTGCATACCAGGCAATATTCCCAGTGTCTTGTCACTTTTAATAGTGAGACAAGGCTTGACTAAGTTGCTCATGTAGGACTCCAGCTTGTGATTCTCATGCCTCAGAATCCTGCATAGATGGGCTCATATGGCACCAGTTCTAGCTTGTCATAATTTCTATCATAGTTTATTCCAGGGACAAATTCTGGCATACCACTTGACTCCACAGTTTTCAGGAACTCTAATTGGGAAGTTATCAATCACACTGAGAGGAAGAATTTACTTTCAAACTGAATAAAGGGCAAATGAAAGCTAAGGAAGAAATGATAATGATGACTAGTGAGGAAGATAAAGAGGAAAAGGGTGAAATAGGAGGTTGTAACAATTGTCAAACTGTAATAAGAACATGATATCATAACTAGTTTCCATGTTTGAAAAGAGACCAAATCCAGATTACAAAAAGGAATGTCAGAGATTATGATATGAATAGGAGAATTTAAAAAGGATACTCAATTGGAAAGAAAATAACATGCTTTCACATGTTTATGGAATCTAGACTTCAATCTGTCTCTCTGTCTCTGTCTCTGTCTCTGTCTCTCTCTCTCTCTCTCTCTCTGTGTGTGTGTGTGTATGTGTGTGTACATGCATGCATGAGCACATGTTTGTGTGGGATAATTGTAGAAAGAGACTATGAGAAAGGAGGAAGAAGATATAAGAGAAGAGAAAATACATAAGATAGATTAGTAAATACATATGTCTAGAAATTAGAAGTAGACCTGTATAGGTACAGAAAGAATAGCAAGGAGAAAGCAGGGGAGGGAACAGGGTAGTGCAAATAAGAATGAAGTATAATGATGTGTATGTGTAAATCTGTGTTGTCACAGGAAATCCTGTTTCCTTGGAGAACCAAAAATTCATTTCACATTTAAAGAGAAGAGCATCAAAGAGCTGGTGCTAAGGACTCTAACACAGTCATTTTAACACCTGTTCTTTTGTATGTGCTGCATCCTAAAGACATGGAGAAAAAAATCTCAGCTGGAGAACAGGTAAAATAACAGTACACAGCTGAATGTTCAACCCTCAACAGGGCATCTCCAGCTGATAAATTAACTTGGTTTTCTTCAAAGCAAATATCGCTACCTGAAATATTGTGATTGTGTCTGTATGCAGGTTCAGAGCCATCAGGAGGACTGCAAGGAATATAATCCAATAACAGCACAATATCAAAACAGGCAGAAAAACATTAAAGCTAAAAAGCACCAACAGATCATGTTGCATTTCTAGACTTAGGAGATATGAAAATAGTGAGGCCCGGGAAAGGTCAGCGTGGGATATCAAAAGATGGCCAAGCAGAAAATGATCTAACATTTCTGGCAATGCTCCTGTTCCAGCACTCTGCTTGGACAATACACAGCCTTGGCATTTAAAAGTAAAGAACGCTGTTGTTAAACCACTCAATAGACAATGCAGATTTCCCTGAAGAACCAAGTCTATTTTTACCAGAGCAAAACATTAATCCATTGGGTTATATAAAATGCTATCAACATTCTGAAAAAAAAGTAAAGCCAAGAAAACAAAACAAAATAAACTCTCATGTGCTGCAATGAGCAAAAATACCATATCCCACTCAGTTTGATTTCCTTGGGGACATCTATGCAATATTTATACTTACTCAAACTTGACAGATTTCTTTTGATAAGTTTTCACTCCCTAATTGCTCTGGAAGTGACAGACAGTTTCTGTCCCATTGGCAATTTGTAACAACTGAGTAAACAGATATTTCGAATGCAATGTATCAAATGATTGTGAAACTTCTGATGCTCAACGGAAGAGACTGAGGCAAGTTATAATGTACTAATTAAGGCAGAAAGATCTAGCAATGGGTTTCTGGTTTGGAACATCCAAAGTTGCTTGAAATTAACTCAAGTCTTCATTTTCTGAATAGGTCTTTTATTCTTATCTGTGGACCAAGAGTAGAGAATGCATGACTACAGTTTTCTTTTTTAGAAAATAAACTAATTAAATGATATTTTAGATATAGGTAATCATTGAGAAGAGCTGCCCTGAGTGGATACCTTTTTATGATGGACATTCTTAACTTCTCCTGAACCCAGTTTCTTTCTAGACTTATATGCTTATTGCTTGGACTTCTATTCTAACAGTGGCAAATGTATCATGTTTTAAAAGATGCCTTTCTTGAATCCTCAGTATTTTTAACTGAATATTTTATTTGTTTACAGTTCAAATGTTATCCCCTTTCCTGGTGTCCCCTTTGCAAACACCATATCCCATCCCCCCTTACCTTGCTTCTGTGAAGGTGCTCCTCCACCCACCCACCCACTCCAACCTCACTGCCCTAGTATTCCTCTACACTGGAGTGTCAAGCCTTCATAGGACCCAGGACCTCCCCTCCAGTTGATGCCAGATAAAGCCCCTTTAGCTACTTCAGTCCTTCCCCTAACTTCCACATTGGGGTCCCTGAGATCAGTACAATGGTTGGCTGTAAGCATTCCAGATCTGTGTTGGTCAGGACATAGCAGAGCATTTCACAAGACAGCTATATCAGGCTCCTGTCAGCAAGCACTTCTTGGCATCAGCAATAGTGTCTGGGATTGGTGTCTACATGTGGGATGGATCCCTAGGTGGGGCAGTCTCTTAATGGCCTTTCCTTCATTCTCTGTTCCACTCTTTGTCCTTGTATTTCCTTTAGACAGGAGCAATTCTGGGTTAAAGTTTTGGAGATGGGTGAGTGGCCCCATTCCTGAACTGGAGAGTCATGCCAAACTTCTGGATAGGGTCTCCACAGGCTCTCCTGCCCCTATGGGGTCCTTGGAGGCTATTGCTTTTCTGGGATCTGGACCTACCTGGTTGCTACCCCCAGTTCCCCATCCCCCATTGCTACGCACCACTGTTCAATTTCCTGCACTTTGATTATATTGTCCCCTTCTAAGTAGGACTGAAGCATCCACTCTTTGGTCTTCCTTTCCTCTTGAAGTCATGTGGTCCTTGAGTTGTATCATGGGTATTCCATGCTGTTTGCCTAATATCCACTTATCAGTGAGTGCATATCATGTTGTGTTCTTTTATGATTGGGCTACCTCACTCAGGGTGAGGAAAAGGGTGTCTATTTGGTACCCATCATGAACGGGGATGTAGAGTCTACTCAGTATATGAGAGTAGGTTTGGTTAGACAGATATATTTTATTATTGTTGTTATTGTTATTATTATTATTACTATGATTATTTATTTTGGAACTAGATGATGTCTATTTTCCTTATCAGGAAGTTGAAAAAGTAGAATGAGATGATTTCTCCCTTTTTTCCAGAATTATTATTTTATAGTAGGGTTTTTTTAGTTTTTATTCTTTTTTATTGGATATTTTGTTTATTTACATTTCAAATGTTATCCCCTTTCCTGGTTTCAAAAACACCCTCCCTATATCCCCTTCCTCCTCCCCCTTCCCACTGTTCACCAATCTACCCACTCCTGCTTCCTGTCCCTGGTTTTCCCTCACACTGGGGCATAGATCCTTCATAAGACAAAGGCTTCTCCTCCCATTGATGACCGACTAGGCCATACTCTGCTACATATGCAGCTGGAGTCATGAGTCCCACCATGTGTGCTATTAGGTTGGTGGTTTAGTCCCTGAGAGCTCTGGAGGTACTAGCAAGTTCATATTGTTAGTCTTCATATGGGGCTGCAAACCTCTTCAGCTCCTTGTATACTTTCTCTAGTTCCTTCATTGGGGACCCTATGCTCAGCCCAATGGTTAGCTGTGAGTATCCACTTCTATATTTGTCAGGCACTGGCAGAGCCTCTTAGGAGACAGCTATATCACACTCCTGTCAGCAAGCACTTTTTGGCATCCACAACAATGTCTGGGTTTGGTGATTGTATATGGGATGCATCCCCAGGTGAGTCAGTCTCTGGATGGTCATTTCTGCAGTCTCTACTCCACACTTTGTCTCTGTAACTCCTTCCATGGGTGTTTTGTTACCCCCTTCTAAGATGGATCAAAGTATCCTCACTATGGCCTTCCTTCTTCTTGAGTTTCATGTGGTTTGTGAATTGTATCTTGGGTATTCCAAGCTTCTGGGTTTCTACCTCACCCCAGTCAGAATGGCTAAGATCAAATACTCATGTGACAGCAGATGCTGGCAAGGATGTGGAGAAAAAAGGAACACTCCTCCATTGCTGGTGGGATTACAAGCTGGTACAACCAATTTGGAAATCAGTTTGATGGTTCTTCAGAAAACTGGACATAGTAGTACCTGAGAACTCCTGGGCATATACCCAGAAGATGCTCCAACATGTAATAAGGACACATGTTCCACTATGTTCATAGCAGCCCTATTTATAATAGCCAGTAGCTGGAAAGAACCCAGATGTCCCTCAACAGAGGAATGGATATAGAAATTGTGGTACATTTATACAATGGAGTACTACTCAGCTATTAAAAAGGATGACTTCATGAAATTCACAGGCCAATGGATGGATTTGGAGGATATTATCCTGAGTGAGGTAACCCAGTCATAAAAGAACACACATGATATGCACTCACTGATAAGCGAGTTTCATAGTTTTTTTAAAATAGACTATTTTTATTACTTTGAGATCTCTATAACATGGGTATACTCTATGAATTCCTATGTTGCAGCAAGCATATTGGTATTTTTAAATACAGTGGGATTTGTCTAAGATAAAAGCTTCCTATTAAGAAAGGAAAAATTTAAGGCTATGTCCATTTGAGCAGAGGTACAACTCTTGTCCACAACTCCATCTTTTTATTAAATAAAAAGGTTTTTTTTTTTCAGTGCTCTGTTCTTTCTTTTCTTTTCTTTCTTTCTTTCTTTCTTTCTTTCTTTCTTTCTTTCTTTCTTTCTTTCTTTCTTTCTTTCTTTCGTAGTTAGATATCTTACAGCCCACTTGTTTAAGAAATAAAGTAAGAAAAGAATCTTTGCAAGAATTGTATGGGTAGTTATTGTGGAGTCTAAAAATTGTACCAGTGGGCTAGAGAGGTGTCTCAGCTGTTAAGAATGCTTACTGCTCTTTCAGAGCATCCAGATTCACTTTGCAGCACCCATGATAAGTTGGTCATAGCTATGTGAAATTCCACCTTAAGTAGTTTTGATGTTGTCATCCCTTGGTTTCTCTGGGCACAAATGTACACATATGCACTTGTACACACACACATTCTCACACAATCACTCAAGCACACACACACACACACACACACACACACACACACACACACACACACACACCAATTACTCAGTTGTTTGGATCTGGGTTATATTTTATAGAAAATCTACTAGAATTAATAATACTCAAGAGATTTTTAACAGCAGAGTATCCTTACCATTTGTCAGTGTTATCAATACCTGACCTACTTTTTGTAAAGTGTCTGTGAGGCTGAGTTTGAACTGAGACATGATGCTATGAAAATAGGTATGAAAGTTGTACTTGAAGCAAATTTGCAAGTGGAACAGCCAGTGTGAGTATCTCCATTAGTTCACTGTTTTGTCAAGCAGTTGCCAAGTACCGACTATTTATATTTATAAAAGCTGTACTCTTGGCACAGGAATGGACAACAGTGCTTGCTTGGAGGTTCTGAGTGAGATGAATTGGGAGCAGTTAGTAGCTTTCCTGAATAGGGGCCATAGCCACAGGGGATGATCCCTGGGTTGTCTCTTTGGAAACGTGGGCGGAGTCTAAGATTCAGCGTTTACCTAAGTACAGTGTTTAGCAAAGTACTTTCTATTCTTGCTCTTCATCTGAAAAATAAGGTAATAAAAGGAGTGTCCGTCTACGTCACCTGAGACACTCACGAGTCACCACACACAAGGATGGAAGCCTTTGAGATTACGTGATCATATCTTCCCTTTCCTTCTATTAAAATACAACTTAACTCAGGTGTTAAGTTGTTTATCTTTTTCTGAATTGGGGAAAAGGAAAATGCTATAAGTCATGATTTTCCTAAAAAAAATAAAACAAAATAAATAAATCCATAACTAACTCTCCCAGGAAAAGAGAACTGGGCCAGAAACCCCATGGGTTAATTAGCTCTGATGATCATTCATGCTACATACATATGGAGAAAGTCCAGTGAGAATGTTGTATGAAGGATTTGTAAGTCACCCACAAAGAATGCTCTAGGCGACCTCTACCTGTACTGAGACAGTAAAAGATAAATTTAAAGCAGCATGTGTTTTGTGCTCCAATAAGTAATACTTGAGGAAACATGAGTACCAAGGAGGCTATCAGAAAGCTGCTGAAATTGGCAGGCATAGAATAAGAATCAACCTTATACCTTTATTAATTAAAAGATAGATTTATGGGTACGTAATTCCTATAATGACAGTGATAACCCTTTGTAGCAAAGGTCAATGAAACTCTGGCTCTAACTGACAAGGTGCCTTATTAAGAATGTTCTGTGCCATAGAGAATTCAGTACAGACTATACTGTGCATCAGGAAAGACAGTTTAGGTATGGGACACTAATATCATTACTTATCAGTGCTGGCTGCCATACATCTGTCACTTGAACTGTAAGGTGCTACCCCTATAACTATGGGTCAGGGTTATATTTGATTTTGCTACACATATTCATAATTATTCCCAGTATAGTGCTGTAGTTGACTGATTCCCTGTAAGTAGTGTTGACTTTTAAAAAAATCCCAAATGGTTTATCACTATAAGCTAACCATCACTCACTGGGAAAGCCCAAATGTGGCATGGTCCAGAGTCCAGTGCCATATTCCAGATGTCACTAATAGAAAATTCCACACAAAACATGTTTCATCCACAAAATTATTTAATTATTGTATAAAGTTACTGGTGGGCCATGTGAATATATGCATATGATTTACTAGTGAGTTTTTACATTGAGAGTTTGTGTCTTATTCTGATGGTATTTCAATATGTATGTACAAATAGTCAAGAATTTCAAAGACTCTAAAATACTTCTGGTTCTAGGCATTTTCGATAAAGGTCATTCAACTAGCACTGACTTAGAGGAACAGAATAGAACAGAGCAGAGCAGAGCAGAACAGAACAGAACAGAACAGAACAGAACAGAACAGAACAGAACAGAACAGAACAGAACAGAACAGAAGTGGCAATGCAGAGATTAGATTAGTGCTAAATCTCACCCAACCTTGTGGCAGTATTTCTAAAATTAAGCCTCTGACTAAGGGGCTTCTGCTTTTTTCCCCATGATATTTTTAGTACATGTGACTTACTCACTGAGATGTGGCTATGGGGGTGTGGGAAGGCAGATGGCCAAAGTACCATTTTCTAATGCAAAAGTGTCTTTGAATACTACTCTGGACATGGCTTAAAATCTCCTCAATTTTATACATTACTTATTTTTTTGTCACTATTTTGCTGGGAAAACTGAGTATTTTTCTTGGGGGTGAGGGTATTCCTTGGAAATTTGTGAGACCGAGTTAAGGGATTTAACTGGAACGTAACTTAACACATTGATATGATGGAATGAAATATGAGATTCACAAGAATCATAATGACAAATGGAGAAGCTTCAACTAAATCTTACACTTAGAGCTGATTGCCTTGTGATGTACTTTCAGATTCCCAGGGTAGAGTCTGACTCTCTTTTGCTTTTATAGCTGTATCTGTGAAAAAGTATTAAAAAATGTGTTTTGATCTCCAGCTAGAAAGCCCTGGGAAACCCAAACTAAGTGTGTGTGTGTGTGTGTGTGTGTGTGTGTGTGTGTGTGTGTGCATTAAAGCTTATGCAGACACTATAGACATGTGGTACATTTACAGAATGGAAGGTTATTTAGATGTTTGCGAAATGAAATTCATATGTAAATGGATGCAGTGAGAAACAATCAGTCTAGCTGAGGTAACCCAGATCTGAAAAGGCATATATTGCATGTTTTCTCTCATTTGTGGATATTAGCTTTGAATTTTCAGATATATTTGTGTTTCATCTGGAACATCCATTAAGGTCGGAAAATAACTACAGGGACCTGAGGAGAGCCTCTCAGGAGGGAGATAGAGTGTACTGGTATAAAGGGGTGAAAAGGAATAGTGGAACAAGAAGTGTTAAACTGGGGTGGGGAAGGTAGAGGAGGAAATACAGGGAAGGATAAATAACACTAAAGACATTTTGAAAAGGTCATATGGAAACCTAGCACTAAGAAGCTGCCATACATATTCACACACATACACGCATTCACACACACACATGTATGTGTCATGTAGATGTTACAGTCTAGAAACAACACTTGCATTGACTCCTGACTTTAAAGACTTGAATATATGATCTGTCATTTCATCAGAGATGCCATTGGCAAAGATGTATCCAAGTGAGGAGCTGGCATAAAGTCTCCAGTTTTCCAGTCTATACAACATCCTAGGAGCCACTTCAGGCCATCAGGATTCCCAGGTAACTGAGTGTTCAACACATGCTTTAGGGTATAGAAACAAAGAGATAAAATGGCACTGGACCACTACTGAATACTTCCACTGGCATGGTAAGAGGAAAGTGCAAAATAGATTATGTAATCTTTTGATGGGGTAAAAGTAGGGTTGGTACTGGAAGCACATTCAGAATGATCCAGTCAGCTCAATGTGGCCCATGCAATCAAGTTGGTACCATTTTAGTAGATTTTCATGCATGCATAGATACAGTGGGAGATGAAGAATGTTACTTTCAGCTATTTGTTAAAAACATGATATTTTAAGGAATTAAATATAGCTTCCTATTTTATAGAGAGCTCAAAGACACTGGTAAAGTTCAGTATAGGGGCATCTTGAAGCATGAAGATAGTTGGTGTTTAGAAGTAGAAATCTTTTGAAGCATGGACGGCCTTTGATAGTCAAGTATAAATACTTTGGATACCATAGAAACTACATACTCATATAGAGATGCCTATCAAAGTTTAATGTCAAGCTCAGAAATCACACCACTCTTTATCTAGTGGTTGAAAACAGAAGAAATCAACTGATAAATAATTCTTGGCTCAACAATTCAGAACACCTTATTACCTCTGAAGTTTCTCTAGGTTTTACCCAGGTTCCCCTGGCATTGGGAAGAGCAGCTCCAGTGAGCCCCCAAGTCCTTGGATTTCCATTTAAACAATGTTTTGCTCACTTCATCACCCTATCAGTCCACACCATTGGTCTACTTTTAAAATTTAACTTTTCCTGTTGGTGTGGCAAAAATGTTTGACAAGAAGAACAAGTTAAGGGAGGAAACGTTGTTTCAATTCACCAGCTAAGGGTTCATCATGGAGGGAGGCATATGCTACACCCACTCCAGTAGTGACTCGTGACAGGCCTAGAAACCTGGACACAGCTCCGAGGTGAAAAGTTCATGGAAACTTAGTCTCCTGGAACAGTGGCATCCCATATAATGAATGCTCCAAACCTGTCCTTGTGAATGGATCTGTGTGCTCTCTTTCAGTATTGCTTTATTATAGGTGCCTCTAAGTAATGACTTGCCAAATACCTAAGCAAAATTGAACTTTGCTTCCTGGCCTTTAGCTGACTGTGTCTCAGTTGTTTTAATGCCCAGTTCCTGCCAGTCTTTATGTTTGCATTCCTCTGTTTTGTGTAAGAGTCATTAAGCATCCGGTAGGTAATCTCATTGTACCTTGCCGATGTGTCACCTAACTTCCCTATTTTCATCTGTATTAAAAGTTTGATGCTCGATTTGACAAATTACATTCAGATACACACTCTCTCTGTCTGTTTGTCATCTGTGCTAACTCCTTGATCGCCTGTAACCGGAACCCCGGATTTCTTCTGCAGATTGAGAGAGGCCAACTGGAGCCGGTCTGAGGCAGCATGATGGTTGGAGCATGAACCAGCTTGACACATTGCTTCTACTTATAGGAGGCAAAGATGTGAATGGTCAGTGCTAAGCTCTGTCTATCTTTTATTCTGTTTGTGACTGGCCACTGTTAGGATGCATCTTCTCACCCCAGTCTAAAAATTCTTTTGCAAATATACCCAGACATTAGTCTCCTAGAGGACTCTTGATTTTTGCTGATTATAATCCCCTTTGCAAAGAGCTATTTTCTGCTATAAAAAATGATATTTCTCAACAGCAGCAGCAGCAGCAATAACAACAAGCAACTGTTGCTTTTTGTTTTTTTTTTCTGAAAGGAACTAACATACTATTTATTTAATATACTAAAATTGTATTTTCCCTGTATTTGGATGACTTAGTAGTTTATTGCATCTTTATATAGTGGACTTCAGTATTGCATGCAGAAAAGTATACATACAGGAGGAAACACATGAGTTTCTTCCATTTCTCTAATTCTGTGATGCTCAGTAGACAACAATTGACTTGAACTAGACTTCTGCATGTCAGAAACTTTCCTGAGCAATGATATCACTATTCAACTCCAGACCAAATGTGCTACTGAGAAAACAAGTTCCTTGTAAATGGGAGGGTGTGACACTTTCATTAAAATGTTGATAACACTTTGAAACCATTGAGATTAGAGGAAGGCAAAAATTCTATAATATTAGGAACTGTAAATTTGAAATCATGATGCCTAAGGTCTTTTCCATTGAAAACAATTCTCCCACTCGCTCTTCTCCTCTCCTCTTCCTCCTCCACCTCTATTTCATTTTTCTTTTGTTTTTCCTACTTCACCGATGCAAGTTTCTTCTGAAAATATCTGAATGATTAACTGTCTGAGTCGCTAATAACCAGTAAATGTAAAAGTTAAGCATAATGAGAGGTTGAGGCCAGCTTAAATCCTATAATTGAGGCTAATGGCCACATGGTGATGATCCCTCTTGAGTTACCAGATGACACCAGTGACATGGCCAGATCTTAGCTACTCAAAGGTAGCAGCCAGCTCTAGCCTAAGATACTTGCATGTAAAGAGGAGATTACACTACTTCTCATGGCTGAGGTTCTTCTACATAAGGTTACTTATTAAAATTCTTAAGAGGAAATGAAGAAGGAGTAATAACAATGTGAACCAGCTGGGCATAGTGGCACATGCCTTTAATCCCAGAACTCAGGAGGCAGAGGCAGGTGGATTTCTGAGTTTGAGGCCAGCCTGGTCTACAGAGTGAGTTCTAGGACATCCAGGGCTATACAGAGAAACCCTGTCTAGAAAAACCAAAACAAACAAACAAACAAACAACCCAAAAACAAACAAACAAACAAACAATGTGAACCACAGAGAACCCCCAGAGCTTCCAGGGACTAAGCTACAAACCAAAAAATACACATGGAAGGACTCATGGTGCCAGATGCATTTGTAGTAGAGTATGGCCTTGTTGAACATCAATGGGAGGAGTCCCTTGGTTCTGTGAAGGCTTGATGCCCAGCGAAGGGGAATGCCAGGATAGGAAAGCAGGAGTTGGTGGGTTGTTGAGCGGGGGGAAGGGGATGGGATACAGGGTTTTTAGAGGGGAAACAAGGAAAGGGGATAACATTTGAAATGTAAATAAAAAAATATCTAATTAAAAAAGAAAAGAAAAAAAAGTACTTCAGAAATCCCATAGTTATTTTCTTAAGACTTTTAATCTTAAGAACTGGGATTTGAATCCAGGACTTTGTACCTGGTAGAAAAAGAAGGTGCTACTGAGCTTCATCTTTGGTTGCTTAAAGATACTTATAACCATGGTATCATTTGTCATCTTTATCTATATCTATAAACGGATAAAATAGGAGATAGGCATAGTAACTTAGATATAGGAAAGTGAAGAGAGTTCACAAAGAACTAAAAGGATGAGATATGGGATTAAAACAGGCACTTCTTGAGAAGAAGAAATGCATACGGACATAGGGGTTATGTTATAGCATAATCAAATTCTGTCTTGTTACTTTAAACTAAGCAATTTCTGAGGACAAAGGGAATTATTCAACATGGAACCAAAATGGGTACTTGGAATTGATGATTTGGCATAAATGTGGAAATGTCAATTAAAGAATAACTATTTACATTTTTAAAGGCTCTAAAAAATAGTATGACTGAGTAGGCTTACAAGCAGTAACAACCAACTCCCATACAACTCATTAACACGTAGCCTTTTCACCACATTATTACAATTTTGCATGCTCCTCGATTAAAGATGTGATCTAAGATTCAGATAGCTAACATTCAAATTCTGTGTATTTATAAATTAACTTTTAGTCAAACTTTTCAGTCTCTGAAAACATCTCTCTGTCTCTCTCTGTCTCTCTGTCTCTCTGTCTCTGTCTCTGTCTCTGTCTCTGTCTCTCTCTCTCTGTATGTGTGTGTGTGTGTGTGTTTCTATGCACAAATCAGGGTTTTTGTCACATTTGGTCATACTAGAAATGTGCTCTGCTATTGTGCTACATGCCAGCATAATTTTCTTTCTTAGCATTTTTTCCTCAATTTCTCTTCAAGGCAACAAGTCTTCATTCCTGTAAAGTCAGTAAGAGGGATGAAGATGAGTTGTATGGTTGAAGAATTATTAACTTTATTTCTCAGGGCATTTATTCGTCCAGCAAGGATCATATGACATAAGATATGCAAGCTGACATCAGTTGGACTCTTCAAAGAAATTAACTGAAAAGAAGCATTATTTCTCCATTTATATAAATAGATTCATTTACAAAAAGGCTTAAGTGTCCTCCAAATCCTAGGTGTTGTTTCCCTGTAATCAAAGCATCTTGGCCACTGCAAACCTAAGGGATGTCTTCTTAGAGACATCACACCTTCCTTCCCATAGTTAATAGCAACACTTTACTCTTATTTATATATCTGCATACTTATTTACATAAGGACGTATTTAGGAAGTCCTTGTGGATTTGTCTGCTATCTACCTACTCCCATTTAGAACAGTTCATTTTAAGATGGCCTCATAGACAAGGTATGTTCCTACCACGAACCTTCTAACTCTCCAAGGCAGTTAAACAAAGACAGACACGAAAGAAAACTGTCGATTACAAGAAAATTTTCAGGAGAAAATAGTACTTACTAATGACATCTCTTTATTTGATATCTAAGCAAAATCCTTATTATCTTTACCCCTGCATTGACTATAATAGCTATTATAGGATTTGAAGTTAGATGCATCTGGCCTTGTAACCTTGCTTTGTATAACTCTTGAGTGGAAAGTTACATTCTATCTAGGACTTAGTTTTTCTCTTTTGAGTAACATAAATAATAATATCGATCTCATAGTGCCATTGAGGGGGTTAAGTGAAGTGCTGAAAAGACTAATTATAATTATCTCAGTATCTAGGACATATTATTTTTTCCAATAAACACTAAGGGTTATTATGATCAGTGAGCAGGAAAAAGATGACGAGAATCATTTGATGAATTACATACCCATTTCAGTACATTTTAGAAATCAATTCTAAATCATGTACTTATGTGAGTAGAACAGGATGGGATGGTAAATTGACAGAGCTGTACACAACACTGATATGTCAGGGTAGAACTTGATTTCTCTGCACTTATATTCACTTACATTAATGCATTTGAATCACATATAAGATAATGCTGTCTCCACCCCAAGCATGAAAGTGGGGAACAGAACGAAATTATGATGTGTCAAATGTAACTTTAAACAAGTCAGTTAGAAAATTACATCTTCTAACCATCTGTACAATGTCTAGTTTACTAATCCACTGCTGTAGCAAAATCATAAAATCAATATGTTCTCTCACCTTCTAGAATCCTATATATGAATGGATTTGGCGATATAAGCAGTATGCCATATAATTAATAAATAATGCATTTGGGACTTAACTAGGTGAATTTATACTTAGTCCATATGTTACAGATTATAGCTGGAAACCACTGTAGGAGAAAAAAAATCTGTCTAGCACTTTCCTTTGTCAGAAGTTGGGTAAATACCTAGAGAACAATTAAGGACTTTTCCATTCTTCCTTCTTTCCTTCCGCCCTCCCTCCCTTCCTCCCTTCTTTTTCTGCCCTCCCTTCTTCCCTTCCCCTTTCCCTCTCCCTCTCCCTCTCCCTCTCTCCTCTCCCTTTCTCTCTCCCTCTCTCC
>NC_034591.1:122698177-122735048 GCF_900095145.1 Mus pahari | reverse complement strand
TTCCCCTTTTCCCCTTTTCCCCTTTTCCCCTTTTCCCCTTTTTCCCTTTTTCCCTTTTTCCCTTTTTCCCTTTTTCCCTTTTTCCCTTTCCCTTTCCCTTCTTTCCCTTTCCCTTTCTCCTCTCCTCCCCTCCCCTCCCCTCCCTTTCCATCCCTTCCCCTCCCCTCTCCTCTCCTTTCTCCTCCCCTCTCTTTTCTCCTCCCCTCTCTTTTCCTCCCTCTCTTCCTTCTGGCATTGTTTCTCCTTACTATCAGAACTGGAACCTATTACACTAGACTTTTGCCAGCTGCACATTTCCTGCAGGATGGGAAAAGGCAACTCAGGAGGAGATATGTTCCACTGGACTTTGCAATCTTCTCCAGATCACTTCATCTCTCTAAGCCACAATTTTCAATTTTCTCACATGTGAGAAATAGATAACAATCCCTCACTTCATAAGCTTGATGGTCTAATGGGACCATACACATGAAAACAATTTGTAAACAATAAAATACCAAGCCTGGGTGAGAAATCATTAAGGGCAGGGATTGCAGAAAGATTTGGAGTTGCCTACAAAGCCCCACCTAATTGGTATTGGCTGCCAGCACGCTGGTTCAGGATTTAAAGGATGTGCTAGAATTCAGAAGGAAAAGGAGCTGTAATTGATCTGTGATGACTGACAAGGGAACAAGAGTGGGCATTGCCATGCGTGCGAAGAATATTTAAGGCACTGCCTGCGTAATGAGTATTGACTAGAATAGATAGAGGAGAGCCCTCTATAGGAAGGAAGGCCCAGCATCTTGCACAGTTTCTCACTCCTATGGCCCTGGACCATTCTATAAAGTGGTGATTACCTTAAAAATTTAGTGTGTTGTCATGAGACTAGAATTAAATAATGTATGTAATAGAATTCAGGAAAGTAAAAAGTAGCATTCTCTAGAGACAGATGAAGATTATTAGAGAATTAAAAAAATTACATATGCAGCCATTGCTTGCTACTAGAAAATATTTCTTTTATGTGGATGAAAAGAGAATCTAATTATTCTTCTACATTAGTGGCAAAACAATACAAACCTGATGTTCTTAACTGCGTGTTAGTAAAGATATTTTTTTTCCACCTTCGATTCCTAGCTCTTTATCTGTCACTTTAAATTGGCTGTTTGACAGATGTTCAATAATTGACACAGCTTATCTTTGCCTCTCAGGCGTCTTTCCTACACAATTGCCAGCATTTTCTGTTACCATAGCAACTGTAAACATTAATGATTATTCCAACATGCCATGGGGATTTAAACACATTCTTAAAAGTTCCCTCAGGAAAGAAAAAAAATCTATCTATCTCTGGTAAGATGGAAACTATTATATGATTTAAATTCCCAAGTTATTATACTTATTATGGATAAATACATAAATCTACTTCTGTAGTTTTGCATAAGTAATAATTTTCTTTCCCTTATGATGAACCAAAGATGTTTATAAGTCAGAAATTTGTTTTCTCCAGTGTAAAGTGGAACAATTCCTCTAGATATATGGTAAATAAGAAAAAGGGAGGGTATTTATTCTGAATGCAACCATGTCAGCATTATTTCACAAAATCTGGAGGCAAGCTCAAGTCCCTCCAATCTTAAAAGTTCAAATGTCCCAAGAGTATGTGTGAGGACACCTTCCTGACCATGCATATAAACTTCAGCTCTAATAAGCAAAGCATAGGTGGGGTTACTACTGCCACTACTTTGAAGGTAAACATTCATGTAAGTATAAGACTGAAAATAGAAATAGATGGAGTGTACAGAACATTTTTGAGAGAAATTTCAGGCTGGTGGCTTGATCTAGAAAAATTACCATCTTCTGTTTCCTAGGTCACTATATAAATTTAAAGAGGGAATTGCTAGCATTAAAATGGAGAGACCTGCTAGGCATGGTGGTGCACACCTTTTATGCTAGCACTTGGCTATCAGAGCCCAGCAAGATCTCTGTGAGTTTGGTGACAGGCTGGTTAACATAGTAAGTTCTAGGCTGGCTGGGGTATGTAGGGAGGTCCTACCACAAACAACAGTAAATGAAAAAAAAATCCATGTAAATATCTCACACTTACAGCTTCTGTGTAAGACAGTAATCCAGGCAGTACTGAGCCCAGTTTTTTCAAGGTAATAACGGGGCTGAGATCACTACTGGCTGTATTGTTTACATGGAGTCTTGGTCTTCACCCATCTACATTACCTGATCTGGTGAAATTTGGTAGAATGTTCCTTTAGTACATGTGTATGTAAACTAATTCTAACTTCCATCAATTGTAATTATTTTGTGTCTCATCTTGGGTAAAGTAGGGGGAGACAGATGTCCATGTTCTCCTGTGGTAGACATAACACTAGGTAAATGTTCCTTTCTATTCCTGTCTGTGGTGATAGAACTCCAGAATCTAATCGGTGATGAGGGGGAATTCAAATGCAAAACAGGCATCTGGACAAAGTCACTAAAATCTCATCTGCCTTCATGTGTTAGTTTTTCCCCTTCCTAAAATAAAATTACTATGGCAATACATATGTAAAATTTACCATGTTAACTATTTTGTAACTATTTTTCAGTGATTTTAAATGTGATCATACCCTTGTTCTGATATCCGGATTATCTATTTTAGGAATGCCTGTATAATCCAAGACTTAAAGTCATGTAGTCCAGGTATCCATGGAATATCGTATTTTTTTTTTCAAGACAAGGTTTCTCTGTATAGCCCTGGCTGTCCTGGAAGGAATATAGTTTTTAATCACTCATTCAACAAATACTATATATATTCCTAGTGTGTGTCATGTATCGTAGGTACCAGGACACAGGAAGAAACTCAAACATTAAAGGTTGTGCTGTAGCAAAATCAGGTCCCAAGAATCCTGTTCATGAATCCAAAAGTAGATCCTGTGATACATCAAATAGTTCTTTTGTCTTGAAATAAGACTTCAGAGGTGAGATATGGTCTATAATTACATCATAACAATAAGATGTTGCCTGGGCATCAATTAGTTTGGGGTACTATTTACTCACGGACAGTTACAACTGCTAGGTTTATCTCAATTTTTCTAATTAACCA
Source organism: Mus pahari (assembly GCF_900095145.1). Taxonomy (NCBI): domain Eukaryota; kingdom Metazoa; phylum Chordata; class Mammalia; order Rodentia; family Muridae; genus Mus; species Mus pahari. The sequence goes on along the minus strand of NC_034591.1, from coordinate 122,731,987 downwards.
TTTCTCTCGCACTCTCAGATGTACTGGTGTCTTCAGCAATAGACTCCTGTTCTACATTGGCCAGAACATTATTTCCTATCTGGTGCTTCTTTACTTGACCTTCGTTTACTAGAAGTGGTTCAAGGACTGGCACATCACCCAAACTGGCATATGAAAAACAGTTTTACATCTTCTGTTAAAATTGCTGGAGACAGGGAAGTCTTTTTGCTGGGTTACTAGGCAGCAAGAGGCAGCCCAAGGAAAGAAAAGTTAGGGGATCAACAGATTCAAAACTCAGACCTCTTTAGACACCAAATCTAGCTGTTTCTTTTTGTTTGTTTTGTTTTTTTGTTTTGTTTTGGTTTGGTTTTTTGAGACAGGGTTTCTCTGTATAGCCCTGGCTGTCCTGGAACTCACTTTGTAGACCAGGCTGGCCTTGAACTCAGAAATCTGCCTGCCTCTGCCTCCCAAGTGCTGGGATTAAAGGTGTGTGCCACCATGCCTGGTTCTAGCTGTGTCTTATGGGAATTTTCTGCCAACAAATTCCCATGTTTTTAAGAAAGCTTCTTTTCACTGAGATTTCACATTTCTAAAAGCTTCCTAATTAGGAGAACTATTAGAAAATTGTCATAGTATTGAAGACTTTCATAGAATCTTAACAGGAGACTTCTAAAATGTGTTCTACTTTCTTAAGTTTATTGAAAACAAAATGCTTCCTCTTGTCCACCATGAGTCTTACTCCTGCAATAACACATCCCTGGCCCCTTTGCTTTAAACTATGTTGTCAGAAAGACCAGGCTAAGGTTTAAGCTATAACCCTTCACCTGATGGTGTGGAGCACAGCAATGTGACCTTGGACAGGTCATCTGAACCATTAGAATCTCTGGGGGGGGTGTGGTGGAGGTAGTTAGGTCTATCCAGGTCAGAACACCATGGTAGGATTGTCAATCAGGTTGGTATTTCTATGACTATCTCTATAGCATGTTCCTTCTGATGTATGCTGGTCAAAATTCAGGAGAGATATAAAAGGGTAGAAGGGAATGTTTTTCTTCATTAAAGCACTTGCCAAAACACTCAGTTTATCAGCTATATACTAGGTAGTGGAATGCTGGTATATGATGAGTTTTCACAGGACAGACACATGGCAGTACATTGCCAACAGCCTGGCTATTCTGCAAAGGAGGGTGTGTGGCTACATCTGGGCCAGGGCTAAGCACTCCAGAGTTATTTTCAGCCAATTTCAAAAGCACAAAACAATCACCACCTGACAGGTCAATGTTAGCTGCAAAGGACAAGATACCTATAATTTTAGCATCCCTTCAGCCCTTCAGTTCACAAATTGCTGGGTGAACATTGATTAGCTGACCCTCTTTGATGACACCTGACCCCAGGTGCACTTGTTCTCCTTGCAGTAAGAGTCTGCACTTTTTCTTTTTGCTCTACATAAGCTTCTTAACTGAGACCTGATGAGCAAAGGGGTAAGTTCTGCCCTCAGTGGAATTGGCTTCTGGATAATCATATGCGCCTTTCACTGACCTCTAAGGGATAGGTGCCAAGGTCAGTTTAGCTCTTCCAAGAAACTAGAAAGTTTATATATATTTTTCTCTTGCAATATTTACCTTCCTCTCCTAAGTATGGAGAAGAGCGAAGAGGACAATGAAAGGACTCAGTGTACAGAGCTATAGTCATACACTCTGAGAATAGGACAAGAACTTTATAGACAGAAGGCAAGCACTGATAAAAAGTATTTAACAATGCAGGCTCTGGAATCCTGCCACTGTGAAAGGTGAAAAGGGGATATGTGATAGCCATGGCAAACAAATACAGGTGAGGGGGTGAAAGAATGTGTGCATATTTTTATACTGTGAAATTTACCCAGATTTTAGTGTTGTAAATCTCCAAAGGCATTCTTAAATCATTCTTTAAATGATTAAAAAAATACCAATAAAGGCTTTCTTGGGTTGGCTAGATGGCTCAGTGGTGAAAGGTCCCTGTCTCCATGCCTGACAATCTGAGGTTGATTCCCCAAGGCCTCCAGGGTGGAAGGAGAAAACAGACTTATAAAATTTGTCCTCTGACCTCCACTACATGTCATGGCACATGTGCACACACATACATGTACACCTAATAGATAAAATAAAAGGTCTGTAGCTGTTTTTAACAGACATGCTCATAGACGATCTCAAAGGAATAACCATTGATTACTGAAGTCACACACAAAAAGTATGTTTGTTGTCACAATGCCCCAGTGATGGGGATGCCATGAACTGAACATCACTACCTCCGAAGTGTTCAGGGATTTATTCTGAGAAATCTGTGTGATAAAAGATCTAAATGAAAAGCATAGAAGAGAGAAGTCTAAGGAGGCACTAGAGCACGAGCATTAAGAACATAAGCCTCAGCGAAAGAAGATTTAAGTTCTAAAACCAGCTCAGTTCTTAGTCATCTGCTCTCTCTCGGTCTCCCGTGGAAGATGGGGATAATAATCGGGCCTTTTCTCCCAGAGCTGTTCTGAGGATTTTATTTTCTTTGCTGTTCTCAATGTGTCTACAGCAAGATTACAATGTGTGGTTTCTTAAGCTGTTTTCAGAAATGCACAAACCCAGTTGTTGAAAGAGCTTAGCAGGAAAGAGGCTTGCTGCCAAGACTTCATCCTGAGTTCAATGTCAAGGACCCACATGGAGAGAACTGCAAGTTGTCCTCTCCCCTCCACACACATGCCATCACAACACCAGTAAGCTGTGTCCCCCAACATAAATTATATACAAATGTAAAATCTTTCTGATGGTATACTTTTACGACTAGAGAGTTTGCTGGAGAGTTGAAAAACTTGATTAGGAGATGGAAGTCATAAAGAAGTGTCATATTTCCATCTGAAATATTTCATGAAATCAACTAAATTCAATGTTTATTTTCCAGTTTGTATATTAATACTCTAATAAATCCATTTACTATTTAAACAATTCAATCTATTTCACCAATATTTCATTACAGTGTGATTGTGTTTCTTATCATTCTCTTATTTGTTTAAATTTCATCATTGATTGGAATTTTCATTTCCAAATAATCTGTACTCATTATGTGCCATCCACTGTCATTTATGGTTTTGCTTTTCTTAAAAAATAACATTTATTTTATGATGTTCACTATCTATGGCAGACTAGAGGGCTGGCCCTGGGGTCATGGGAGTGGGAGAATTAACCATGTTCCTCACTGGCTCCAACACTCCGTTTCCCTTACCTAGGCAGCAGGTTAAGAGCTATACCTGGTTAGGGGGGTTGCAGGTAAGCTGTCTTCAAGTTCAAGTGTGTGCAAGCGGGAGAGAGGAGAGCTGACCATCTGAGATACATCTCAGGCTCAGATCCAGGACTTTGAATTGGTCTATCCCAGCATCTACCCCATCAAAGAACTCATGGAGTGCATGAAGGGGCCAGTCCTAGAGATGCCAAACTACAGGATCTCCATGACACTGAATATCCTAGTCCGCTGAGTGAACTTCCGGTATTGCTTGACTAAACATGAATCATCAGCCATGGGGTGCCTCTATTTACTAATATTACCTATAACATCAGTAAAGGAGAGGTGAGTTGAAAGAGCCTCTTCCTGTCTTTAAAAATAGATACATTTTTCCTTAATGTCTCTTAAACAGACTCTTGCTCATTAGATGGTGCAATTTTCACTGACCATCCCTGCACAGACTTCTACGAGGGCATTCAGAGCCATGTTGCCGTTGGAGTTGCTTCCATTAAGGGATCCTAATGTGTGCTTCGCAGGTATGATGGTTAATCAAGGAATGATAAAGACAGGAAAGTAGGCAGGTTCTGTCTTTAAGTGGCTTGCGCTACACATTTGGTCATCGCAATAAGAAATGTAACTAATGCACATCCTCAGACGTTACTGAAACATGAATTTCTATGACTCAGAAAGCATTATCAAGACAGCTCTTTGCCAGCCTGCCACAAATATTTTATGTTGATTTAACTGCTTAGTACTACAGCCTAATATAGCCCTGGTGGCTTTAATATAAAATGTTGTCATTGCGACCATGAAATTTCTCACTCTGAATAAACACCATTCTCAAATAGGAGCCTTCTGTCATGTAGTGCTAAACACTAGTAAGAAAACAAAAGCACAAGGAGAGGGATGACAAGCACTGTTTTAGAAACTTCAGGGAGGAGGTGAAAATGAGCAGAGATCTGAAATGAAAAGTTGCAAGCTTTGGAGTCTGAGGGGGAGGTGCTTTCTAGACTGTCTCTCAAATTTTAATCTTGAGCCACTGAAAGACTGGAGTTCTTTCCTGAAATGTGGAAAATGAGAAGAGGATAAGATTTAGGGAGAAAATCAAAATCTTGGGGTTGATTCTATTATATTTGAGATAACTTACTACATAGCATAGTAACTAGATAGGTAGCCAATGTATATACGAGTCTGGGGCTTAAAAGGGAGAAGGACTAAAGATAGACATTAAAAAACATTGATATCAAGATGGCATTTAAAATCATATGAAAGATAGAATCATCGGGGGAGGAAGCATACACTTACATGAAAGGCCAGGACTGGAGTAAAGTAAAATATTACTTTAAGTAGATGGAAAAATGACAAGAAAATGAGAAGAAGACATAAAAGGACACTAACATGGAAAACCAGTGATCTAGCAGTCAAACCAAGGTAGGTGTAGCCCTTGAGCCAAGGGAAGAAAGCATTTCAACAAGTTCAGAGTATTTAAATTCATTGAATGCTACCAATAGGTGGGAAAAAGTGAGAAACGAGATTGTAACTTTAGCACCAGGATCAGCATTATTTATTATTATTATTATTATTATTATTATTATTATTATTATTATTATTTAGTTCTAAAGTAGACTGGATTCAAGAATCAATTAGAGATATAAAAGTAATGCAATATTTTGTAAAGATAAGCATAAAAATCAAACCATGGAGTCAAGAATTTTTCTCCTTTAAAGATGATGGATGTTATTGGTGAATATTTGGATCTAGATGTGTGTGGTCATGTAGAGAAAGAAAAATATACCCAGTAAAGAATAAAGGAGAAACACACAGTCAATTCTAAGTCCCTGACTGAGGAGTTACAATGGATGGAGTCAGACTCATGTTAGAGGCTCAGAAAGGTTTGATGATAATTGTGACATCAATTTTCTGGTGTCTCCTATGGCATATCTCATTTTGCAAGCCCTTTTTAGGACTCCTATTTTGAGTCTACACACTGTACAACTAGTAGATTTTCATTGCTCCTAAATTAAAGATCATTCTTCAAGATGGCCTCACCAGGGTTGAGTATAGATCGCTGCACATGCTGCACATGCAAAGTGCTCCATTTTATTATGATGAAGGTACTCTTCTAACATCTTTCTTTTTAAAGATGACTAGATAGGAGTCAAGTAGAAATAGTGCTGAGTACATGGTAATTTCAGTGCTGAGGTTTGAAGATTATGATATTTATAAGTAAGTAAGTAAGTAAGTAAATAATTAATTAATTAATTAAATGTAGCAGAGGACTAAGTTTTACATATCTTTCATTTGTTTTAGTCCAATTAGATTAGGTCTTTTATTTTTTTTTAAGTTTTAAAAAATGATTTTTTAATTTATTTTGATTTTATGTGTATTGCTGCTTTGCCTGCATGAGTGTTAGATCCCCTGGAACAGGAGTTATAGACAGTTGTGAGCTGTCATGTGGGAGCTAGGAATTGAACGCTGGCCTTCTAGAATAGCAGCCGGTGTTCTTAGCTATTGAGACATCTTTTCAGTCCCCAGGTCTTCTGTCTTAAAATTATTTGTTAGGGGGACCAGCTTAATTCTCTAACAGTTAGCATTCGACACCACTGATCAAGTTTTCATTGTGACATAAAAGATTAGATTTAGTACCTATGACTAAATCATCTATGAAACATTTCCTGAGTGAAGAACTCAGTGGAGGGAGGGGGAAATCCTGTAATAGCCCCTCTTACCATATACAAGGCATAGTTTTAATAGCTCCAAGACACAGGAACTTCCAATTGAGTTGCTTCCATTCCTATGGGCTGTCTATCACACAGCAAAGAGTCTCTGACCCACAAACATTTTGTTGAAAAGTGCTGAAGAAAGGAATAATATCCCTGGGCTGTTTGCTACATGTACATATGGTTTAGAACCAGACTTAGAATTAGTTACTTCATTTCTTCATTGTTGGCTAGAGATGGAATCCTTTGCTGTCTCTATAGATGATGAAACTGATAGGTAGAAGTGTAGTTGTAATAAGAAAAATAAAAATGGGGCTAGAAAGATGGCTTGATATGAAAGTGTTTATACCTCTTGCAGAGGACTTGAGTTCAATTTGCAGTACCCACATCCTGAGGCTCACAATTGCCTATAACTCTAGCCCCAGGAGAATTAAAACCCTTTTGACTTTTACAGGTACCTACACTAATGAGTATTCCCCCCTGTCTTTTCTGGAAACTATAGGATTGGAAGAATGAAGCTAGTTGAGGCATTGTAATACATGATTATGTCAGAATAAGAAGCAACTTCAGTTAATAATGGAGTTACAATAACTACACTGGAATCTCTGCACTGTTGGTGAACATACCCTTGCTCCAGAAAATGGACTAAATGACAGTCTCCTCAAAAGTAAAATTAAAATGTTACTAATTTCTGTTTTTATATGCATACCATGTGTGCAAAGGTGTCCTTGGAACAGAAGAGGGTGTCAGCTTTCCTGGTATTAGAGTTACAGGGTTATGTTGGTGCTGGGTCATGATCATAGATTCTATGGAAGAGGAATAAGTTTATAAAAAGCTACTTTTCCAGTTCCCAGGGGTGACTTTTTTGACCCACATTCTCTAGGCTAGGATATTAAAAGCAAAAATGAGTTGGACTGAATCCCACCTAAGTCAGAAGTATCTCCTTTAATGTCTTTGTTTGGAAATTTATTGCAACAATTAGATAATAGTTGATTACTTACAGCTTTGAAAAGTCCTGTGCAATTTTTTAATGGGTAAATCTGCATGTGAATGCAGAGTAGAAGAGAAGGAAGCCTGGCAGTCTCCCTGTCACTGAGTATAGACACAAGAAGAGTCTCACTGGTAGGAAAAACCATACTGTCAGCATTCTACTATTCTTTTCTATTCTAAATATTGTAAACACTTAACATTGAAAAACATACACAGAGTGATTTTTCTTTTTAATGAAAGAGGAAGATGAAGCAAGTATAACTTTGAGGAAGAGGAACAGAAAGTAAAATAAGAAATAAATAGAGAAAAGGGATGATCAAGGCATTCCAGGTAACTGTGGGTCCAGTCTCACACTTTTATAGGGATAAAGCTATCATGGGCCATCTAATGGGGTTTGGTATTCTGGAATTGTATGCAGGAGAATGTCAGCTCTGTGAGCAGACCAAGATGCTGTGGTTAAAATGACCGTAGTACCCAGTGTCTGGTAAAAAGTGATTACATTTGCTTCTCCATAGGCAGTGACTTTCTCCTCTCAGCTGTTTGTGCCAACTCTGGAATGTAAGTCTATAAAATGTTACTAGAAACTTTTTTAAAAGATGCTCATTATCTATGTTAGGGAGTTCCACACATACCTACATGAATTTTAAGTTTGTGTTTATGTGTTCTTGAGATAACACATGGAAAAAGAGAATTTAAAAAAACAGTCTTTATCATCTTTGAGAGTACTTAGGGGCTCCTCCTGAGCACTAACATCTGGCCTGCTCTCTTGGTATCCACTCGTGAGCTGTTCAGTAAATCAGATGCCAAGTGTGACACAGGGTAGTCAAATTTACCTGATGGTCTCATAGAACCTAAGAAGGAATCACCCTTGGGTTCATAATGACAACTTGCTATTCCTCTTTGATGAAATTTAGGCTAAGTAGGTCTTCTGACTCTTCCCCATTCTCTGTCATCTCACAGACACGTTACTTCAGTTCAACTGCTCTGTGGACTCTAAAAATTTGGGAGACTTAACTTAGATTTTCACTTCCTATGGTGACTTCACAAAGGATATGTCAAGGGAAGCGATGGACAGCAGAGATTTTTGGAGAATTAAACATTCACATGCTGAATCATAGCGATTAGTTTTGATCAATTTTCCCTTTTACTTCCCTCTCCCCTTCTCTCTTCTCTTCATTCTTCTGTTAGTATCTTTTGAACCAAAAAGAAGTACTATACATTTTGGAGCATCTTTTGGGTATATGCCCAGGAGTGGTAAAGCTGGGTCCTCAGGTAGTACTCTGTTCAATTTTCTGAGGAAAAGCCAGACTGATTTCCAGAGTGGTTGTACCAGCCTGCAATGTCACCAATAATGGAGGAGTTGTTTCACTTTCTCCACATCCTCACCAGCATCTGCTGTCACCTGAGTTTTTGATCTTAGCCATTCTGACTGGTGGGAGGTGGAATGTCAGGGTTGTTTTGATTTACATTTCCCTGATGACTAAGGATATTGAATATTTCTTTAGGTGCTTCTTGACTGTTCAAGTTTCATCAGTTGAGAATTCTTTGTTTAGCTCTGTACCCCATTTTTAATAGGGCTATTTGATTGTCTAGAGTCTAATTTCTTGAGTTCTTTGTATATATTGGATATTAGTCCTGTATGGGATGTAGGATTGATAAAGATCTTTTCCCAATCTGTTGTCTGCCATTTTGTTCTATTCACAGTGTCCTTTGCCTTACAGAAGCTTTGCAGTTTTATTAGGTCCCATTTGTCAATTCTTGATCTTAGAGCATAAGCCACTGGTGTTCTGTTCAAGAACTTTCCCCCTGTGCCTATGTATTTGAGGCTTTCCCCCACTTTTTCTTCTATTAGTTTCAGTGTATCTGGTTTTATGTGGAGGTCCTTGACCCACTTGTTCTTGAGCTTTGTACAAGGAGATAAGAATAGATCGATTTGCACTCTTCTACATGCTGACTGCCAGTTGAACCAGCATCATTTGTTGAAAATGCTGTTTTCTTTCAACTAGTACACATGCTTCACTATGTTCATAGCAGCCTTATTTATAATAGACAGAAGCTGGAAAGAACTCAGATGTCCTTCAACAGAGGAATGGATACAGAAAATGTGGTACATCTACACAGTGGAGTACTACTATGCTATTAAAAGCAATGAATTCATGACGTTCATAGGCAAATGGATGGAACTAGAAAATATCCTAAGTGAGATAACCCAATCAAAAAAGAACACACATGGTTTGTGCTCACTGATTATTGTGTATTACCCCAAAAGCTCAGAATCCCCAAGATACAACCAGACCACATGAAGCTCAAGAAGAAGGAAGGCCATCAAAGTGTGTGTGTGGTTTGGTTCTTCTTAGAAGGGGGAACAAAATTTTCATGGAGACAAATTTGGAGACAAAGTGTAGAGCAGAAACTGAAGGAAAGGCCATCCAGATACTGCTCCATCTGGGGTTCCGTCCCATATACAGTCATCAAACGCAGACACTATTGTGGATGCCAAGAAGTGCATGCTGACAGGAGCCTGATATAGCTGTCTCCAGAGAGGCTCTGGCAGAGCCTGACATAATCAGAAGCAGATATTTGTTGCCAACCATTCAACTGATTACGGGATCCTCAGTGGAGGAGTTAGAGAAAGAACTGAAGGAGCTGAAGGAGTTTTCAACCCCGTAGGAAGAACAATTTCAACCAAAAGAGCTCCCAGGGTCTAAACTACCAACCAAGGATTACACATGGAGGGACTCATGGCTCCAGCCACATATGTAGCAAAGGATGGCCTTGTTGGGAATCAATGGGAGAAGAGGCCCTTGGTTCTGTGAAGGCTCAATGCCCCAGTGTAGGGGAATGAGAGGGCAGGGAAGTGGGAGTGGGTGGGTGGGTGGGTGAACACTCTCATAGAAGCAGGAAGAAGGAAAATGGGATAGGTGGTTCCTTTGGCTGGGCAGAGTCGGGAAAGGGGATAACATTTGAAATGTAAATATATAAAATACCCAATAAAAAATGAGTAAGAAAAAAAAACTATACATTACAACTTTCAATTTTCATTTTCTAGCCCTAAACCAACTCTTCTTTTAACTTGCATTTAATGTAAATTGATAATAAAAATCCAGTCCAAATAACAAAATACTTAAAAATATTTTTGAGTTACTTCAGAGAATTTTTTTAAGCCATTAATTGCAAAATTGATGTTGACAACACAGTTGTCACATTATAGGACAATTGCTTCACAAGAATAATTCTTTCCAAATAATTGGGCTTTCTCTCCAGGGATACAACATAAGAATAGAAATATATCTATGAAACAAAAATTTAGGATCTGTGTGGCACTGTGTATATGTGAGGATTTAATATATATACATATATATTTTTAACTGTCAGCAACTAGTGAAAGAATGTCATTAGTTCGACTCACTCATCACTTAGCATTTCCGGGAATATCATTTGAGAGAATCATCTTCCTGGTTTAGATTTTATGAACCTCCTATGAGTTACAGATGCCATATGCCTCTTCTCTGCCTGTCTCTCATATGACAGGCCCAGTGACACATAAAAGGAGAAGCACGGGGTTTTGGTGTGAGGGATTCATGCCTTATGGAGGAATGGTCCATTATTAATGGCGGAAGTCTCAGAGTAGTTAATGCACAGTGTCAGCCTTTCTAACTTGCACACAGACCCCTAGGGAAGCAGTGCTGACAGATGTGTTGAAGGCAGAACTACAAGTAGAACAGGTAGTCAGCAGGGGATCATTAGTTCACTTCAAGATCTGGGGCTCCTGGGTGATTAAGAGGTAACAGCTTACATGAGCCAAGCATAAATTACATATCCTAGGACCAACACCCAAAATGCTTCTTCATTTTTCCCCCCTACACAAAGCATCAAGTCTCAAAGGTAAACACAGTCTATCAATCTGTCAACAGACTCTCAAAACTATTTTTTCTCTCGACAAAAGGAACTGTTGTTCTACTGTTCATTTGCCTTGGGATAATCCATTTATATTGTAATTTGCATTTTCTATTGGAAATGGAATGAAAACATGGTAGGGCACATGAAAGAGATGCTTGGGCACAGCAAAGGTGAGATCTTTCAAAGCTAGGATTAGGAAAGATGAATTTTAGTTTTACCTAGTTCACTCCTTTAACGGGACTTCGTTGTCATGTGATCATCTCAGTAGAGCTGCATGAGAGCTTATATACTTTAAGATTAATGGATCTGCTCTGAGCTCCAAATTGGGGAGGTCACATGTGGCTCTTTCCAGTGGAGTGCCTTGAGAGAGGCTTCTTCAGCAAAGCCTTTCTTAGTAGGAAAACTGAAAGAACGGTCTACTATCGCATGCCGAGTGCTGGCCCTCTGCAGTTAATTGACACTTGATTCTTTACTGTTCATGTGCTCTCTGGAATGTTAGTACAAGTCAAGGGAACTCATATTAATTGCATTTTTAGCTTTTCAAGACTACCGCTGGGCACATAATCTTTTGCTGGAACATAAGGAAGGTTGTCCATCCGGGAGCAAATACAGAATGCAATCTCCTATAAACTACATATTTGCCATGATACTTGCTTGCAGCCCTTGGACCAAGTAACTGTCCTTTCCTCCCTTTTTATTTCACAGGTTTATTTATAGTGACAGAATTTACATTTCCTCAGTTAAGTATGAAAAAGACAATAAAAGCTTTGTCAACTAGAACTTAAATTTCCTAACCTGTAAATGAACACTTGCATGTGTATTTGTGTGCATGCCTATATGTGTGCATCTCTCTCTCTCTCTCTCTCTCTCTCTCTCTCTCTCTCTCTCTCTCTCTGTGTATGGGTGTGTGTGGGTGTGTGTACAACATTCACCACAGAAAGCCAAGCTGTATGAGAATTGCTGAGTGCTGATTTAATGTACCTCACTGAACAGTCACCCCTGGAGAGATTCCAAATGGCTCGAGGCAGAAGTAAAGCTGATTACTGACAATCCAGGCATTTTAGTGATACCCGTCTCTCAAGGAAAGATAGGAGGACAGTTACTTTAAATTGGTTATTCAGAGTGAGTTTTAAAAGAGCTATGTGGCTTGTAGAAGATCAGTATGCCCAGTCACCTAAGATGTCTGGTTATTTTATTTTATTTTATTTTATTTTATTTTATTTTATTTTATTTTATTTTATTTTATTTTATTTTATTTTGCTTTATTGAGAGAATAAATATTAAAAGGTCATGGCAAACTTCCTCCTACAGACTAGAGATTCTCTTGAATTCAGCCATATTCTTTTAAGAAGACATTAGGAATAAAAATGTTTTGGCATACAAAAACAACACAGAAGAAATTGTGGCATACTGACACCCTGAGAACCAGTCTTTCATTCCTTTTTGGCCCCTGTGCCGTCTAAATTACTGTGGGATACCCTTTTACTTAGCATGTCATAAGAACGTCTTTTTACTTTTTAGTGTTCATGCATGGGTATATGTGTGTTCACACGTGTGATTTTGTGTTTGTGCACTGAACATGTGTATGTGTTCATGTGGAGTCCCAAAGTTGACATAAAGTGTCCTCCTCTATGTCTCTCCTCTGTACTTACTGAGATGGGCATCTCTTAATTACACTCAGAGCTTGTCAGTTCAGCCAGACTAGCTACCCAGCTCTGGAGTCCTGAGTTCTGGATTTACAGGCAAGTGCCACTCCTGCATGGTGTTTTGCACAGTCTCTGTCAACACCAAGTCCAGTACTCAGATTTGCCCAGTAAATGCTTTCTGAACTCAGCCATTTCCCCAGTCCCTATGTTTGGATTTCAACTTATAATGAGATATGGTTGGGGTTTTATATGTTTATTTTGGGTGGGAAGAGGAACTTGCTTTGGGTTATTCATAGTCTGAAATTACCCTCATTCTACACAATATACACATATTCTAAAGTGTTGGTTTATGAACTGCTAGGGAATATAAAATTTACTTAATATTTCCAGGATTCTTTTCCATCTCTAAGATGGCTTCTCTGTGTTTGTAAAGTATTTAACGTATTGCCTGACATGTCTGCAGTGTGTTCCTAACATTCACATGTGACATCATTGCTTCTTTTGCTGTCTTTGACAAGTTCGGGTGCCAGAATTAATCTAGTTTCATATGATAAGCCTCTGACTTGTCTGTTTCATCTTGTCTTTGCTCTGACACGAATTATTTGGCAAAGGAATTACTGTAAAAATTGAAAGATCTTTCTCATAAAAGATATTTCCTAAGACACTTGAAAGAAGTAAATCCTTGACAACTTTCAGTTCCTTCTGTGAGAAATGATCTAGTTCCCAATTCTTGGTTCAATCTTACTAGATTAGTCATTTATACAGGTGCTCAAATGACCATAGAATAATTTTGTGTAGATTTCTCTTTAGACTTCGCCTTTTATATAAAATGGTTTGTTCTTTTTCATCCTGACAGAGTGAGTTTGTATTTTATTTGGAGCGAGCTGCCTTGGGTATATTTCCCTATGTCTCCCAAAGCTTCACTTGAACATGCCATGTACTACCTTAATTTTGATACATTTTTCTTTTATGTTCTTTTAATCCATGTCTCTTGGGTGGTGCTTTTTTCTGGGAACTCTATTAGGCAAATACTTGTTTCAGATTTTGATTTCTTCAGAGCTTGTTTTGGAGGTTGGGAAGCACAGCTTCCAACTTTTAAACTCCTGATCTTCCTCTATTCAGGAAAGATCATCTTCTACCAAGCAGCTTCAAGAACAAAAGGAAGCAAATGAAGTTCCAAGGGATGAAGTAGTAGCTCCTACCTAGCCAGCCAGATCACCTTCAGCTGAATCAACACTGACAATGACTGGCACTGGCATGGAAGATGTCACTGGGGTGGCAGATGTCATAGTCATTTCACCTCCTCATCCTTTTATCAGCTCTTAACCATAAATTTTAGGAGATGGAGTCACATGTGAATAAAATTTTCATACATCCTGCAAGTATAGATATATTTATTTTCACTTATGCCATGCTTGAAATATTGTTTTCTTTGACACCTTGGCTAATGAAACTATGAGTTAAAATTTACACAGATTGATTTGTTGCATTTGTTTGTGATGTTCTTGTACAAAAGTCATCTATAACTAGTTTATTTAATTACATTATGGAAAAACTAATCCTTATCAAATCCTTTTTTAATTTTATTCTCTTTTAACTTTAATATAAGAACAATTATAGTAAGAAATGCATAGGTAATAGAAAAGGAACATATTAAACAGACCTGTGGTTGTAGTTCAGATTTTGCCTAGAAAAAGCAGTATCCTAGCTTTAGTTGGCAGTATCACACAACTACAAAAATTTTTAAGTAAATGCACATGCATTACATTAAAAATAATAGCCTTATCACAATATTAAAATTGTTCACATCTTTACTTTCATTACTTGATCGACAAAATTAAATAACAAGTATGCTCTAGAAATTTCTCTTTGTATATCTCAGTTAGTAGTTCTATCTTTGAAACCTTATGTGCTAAATAATGCAAATAAATTTTCTTCATGGTGATTAGGATTTTGGGATGAAATTACCTTTTCATAATTCAGTGATTTTATAATTGTGTAATGCACTTATAATTTTATCATTAGTAAGATTTGTATTAGAAAATACAAATCTGTTTTTAGTGAAATAAGTATTGTATGCCTTTACCTTTTGGTTAGAACACGTGTACACCCAGCTATGAGCTTGCTGGGTTTAATGTAGAAATTAAATATTTAGCTCTTTTGTGGTAAGGTATATAGCGTTACTTATTTTCTGTATCTTTTGAAGCATGCCTTGTTGTATTCATCTTTAATTTTCTCTGATTAGACTATACCTATTACTATGTTTTAATGGTTCTGGCAATTGTACCCAGGGCCATATTTATACTAGGCTGGAACTCTAACACTAGACTATGTCACTAACTCATTATTTAAATGATTTTACTGTTTTCTAAAGTTGAAAGTTGTATACTTCTGGATCTTTATATTTTCTATTTATTAAAATAAATATTAGCAATGTTTTACTGTCCCTGAAAGAGGAGAAAATTTCACTACTCTCCCACTCAAAATGGGGATAAACAGCAATGATATGTTAAGTAGGTCAGGGCATTAAATGACAGGATATCATGTATATGCTGAGTCTATGTCTTTATCAATTACTTTGATGACACATCAATTGGAACTTTATTCCCCCATTTCCATATTTATGAAGGTTCTGATCATTATACTCTCATACTGAATTTTGTATTAAAAACTTATCTAGTAAGTCATGCTTATCACTAATTCAATTTTCTGTAATGTTCATTTGACTTTTTACTAACTCTGCATTGCAGACTTTAATTCTTCCTAATCTTTGCCAGCTCCTTTTAAGCCCCATTCTATATTACCAGCAAGTCTTTAATATTAGCATCCTTCTTTAATACATAGAATCCATGTTTCTTTTCGTTCTTTTTTTCTTCCTTTGTACTAAGTTGGACATATAACAGGGACAAGTCTTTCCATCATCCGTCATCTTCTGGTAGCACCCTCTTAACACGTAGTTCTTGGTTGTGTTTTGTATCTTGAGTAAAAGTCTCACATTTCCTTCATCACAGAATATCTCCTGATTTCACTATGAATTTTTAAAATTTCACTCTTTATGAACACATGATATCATTCTATTAGACTTTTAGTTCTCCAACCATCAAAGGACATGCCATTTTGCTTCCACAAAATGACTACACTTAACTGTAAGACTTCTTATGTTAGATGTTAAGTTTGACATACTTTGACAGGCATTTCTGTTTTTGAATTACTATCATCTGGCCATTAGTGATTTGTTAAGAGTCAGAGAAGTAACAATAGGATTTTCTTTTGTTCCCTGGCTTTCATTCATAGTAAACCAGAACATAGCCTTGAATCCCATTCTAATACGCTATTGCAGTGCCTTTTAAAAAAATGATTCGTTACTTTTAAGTGTGTGTGTGTGTGTGTGTGTGTGTGTGTGTGTGTGTGTGTGTGTGTGTGTACATAGTGGTGTTTGTGGAGGCCAGAAGACAACATTGAACTCCTCGGAGTTGGTGTTACAGGTGGATGTAGGTTGCCTGATCGGGGAGCTAAGAACCAAACTTGGGTTCTCTGCAAGAACAGCACATGCTCTTAATCACTGAGTCATCTTTACAGTCCCCCAAATCAACCTGTTTGGAACAACGTTTCTACTCAAGCATTACATAATATTTTTCCTTTTATTCTTTTTTTCCCCTACTTTCTTAAACTTAGGCTTTAAACTTCATAAATCTTCCAGGAATCCTCGTCACTCCAGTATTTTCCTATTTCATAACAATCACTGACTCTTGTCCCTGCACACATTCTCTCTCTAACAATCAAGAGCAAACATCTTAATATGATTATTTGATTACCTTCATATATCACAAAGCATGAGGGTCCATTCTACATTGCTTAGTTTTGTATATGCTATATCTTCTACATGTCTGGTACCTCATGTGTTCTGCCAAAGTCTCAGACTTTAACTCAGCAAGGTATTCTAACTTCTTCACCCTTGATCTCCTAATTTATATGCTCCATCTCAACAATTGGTACTGAAAAAGCTAAAACTTTACATTTGAAAGAAAGTTTTATCTGTATCTGTCTCATATGTGGAACTTAAAGCTGTCATATTTGCCTATATTTTCAGTAAGTAGGAACCACAGAATAAAGAAATATGATACCTAAGTGACCTACAATTTGTTTTTAGAATTCTTTACCTTTTAAAAATTATCCACCCCTCAGTATAAAGGATTGCACAGTCAACTGCATGTGCATACAACTCCAGTGTGGTGGGAGTTTTCCTGGAGGGTGAGCTGGCTTGAAGGAATGAAACAGCACATACATTCCAAATTGCTTTTAGATATGTCTTTATCTACAACAGTTTTGTTAATTTTATGTGTATGACCAATTTGCCTGCATGTATGCATGCATGTACAAGATGTGCATGTCTGGTGCCCATGGAGGGCACAGAACATGAAGTCACAAATAGTAGCCAACCATCATGAGAGTACTGGGAACTGAACCCAGATCCTCTACAAGAATATCAAGTTCTCTTAAGGGGGAACCATCTTGCCAGCCCATTGTCATTTAAAATACTACATTATTAGCTGTAACAACCTCTCCAGCTGTGACTGCCATATGGATTTATGAATTCCTGTGGATTATTATTATGATACATCCCCTTTCCCAGAGATTCATTTTGACAGTTAAGATTGTGATAATGTGTTAACCTGCAACTAACTAATGTGAGAAAAATGTAGTATGTTATAGTGTGAGAAGGGATACATTTTCTTGGCTCACTGTGAAATGGATAACTTTTATTTTGTGAATAGTACCTACTTAACATGGCATGATTATTCTCTGAATCAGGCTCTGAATTAAAGACCTGACATAGTTTATAATGCCAGAAGAGTTGGTTCCTTACTTTATTTGGAATTTTCTAATTATTCTATGTACCTATGATTGCCAAAATCCCAAACCAAAATGGTAAACTCAAATCAGCTACGTTTGCAGCCAAGTATGTTGGCATACCCATGGGCCCTAACTTAGAAGGTTGAGGTAGGAAGATTGTTAATTAAAGGACAGCCTTGGATCCATGTTGAGACCCTATTTGAAAACTGTTTGTATATATATTGTTTGTCTTTGATATATAGCAAGTTAATTAAATGATTTTTGAAAACAAGTATTCAGATGCTACACAGACTCTCAAGGCTTTATCCTGCTTTTAACATTTGCTGTTAATCTATTATGTTATCTATCATGATATTTACATGTAAAATTTTCATATTAAAACCTATTTTCTTTGTATATTAATCAAATTTTAATAATGAAGAAAATTGGTTAACTTCTTACTTGAGCCTAACATTTATAAGATCAAGAATTTTGACTCTGGTTAACATTTCATCTTTGAGCACTTATCCAGAAACTATTTCTAAATTTTATAACCCAACCAAAATTTTCTCTTTATCCTGTGTAATTCACTATAATATCATGTGATACAATGACTTGACAATATTAGTTTTCTGTTGAAAAATGTGTCAAAAGAACTACTCATTTCTTTTGTTTTTTTCTTTTCTCTAGCTCAGAATCAGGAGGTCTATTTCTACCAAGCATTAAAACAAGAGTGGTTCTCATGGATCCTGCTGTGAATGTCCACTGCTTATTTAGAGATGCTCAGTCAGGCTGCTGTTGTTGAAGGATCAGCATTGACCATTTGTTCTGTTTTTGGCTGGCTCATCCCTGGCAGCACTCTACCGGAAATGTAATATGTTTTCACATCACCAGATATTTCATGTCCCCACTAGCACCTGTGATACAAACCAACGTGATTCCTTAATGCTTTCTAGAGTGAGGAGCCCCTCATAAGAAACATTGGCATCTGGTAGGGCTTCCTGAAATGACCTGTTGGTCATTCAGCCTCACAGGAAAAAAATTTCACTTTATAAATTGCCATTTCCTTTAGGTATTGCATTTGTTTGTCTGATTGATAAATGAGACTTTTGTTCTAAAAATTAAACTGCAGACAATCTTTTTGATTTTTTTTTGCAGGTGTAGAATGTGGGAAGGGGTAAACTTAAAAAGAAAATAGAGGCTTCCCTATTTGAGCTCCAATCTATATAGAAAACATTTAAAAGTGTCTATGGTTTAAGTACATAATTGTCAAGGAGAGAAAGTGGATAATTGAGGCAATCACTAATTAAATACAATCATTGTTTTCTTTCCAATAAAAGACATGGAATTATTTACATAAAACAAAGAAGGAACAAGAGAGGTAGAAAAGATTTTTTAATATATTTTTCTATTTTTAAGGAAATGATCCTCTCCATTGAATTGTTTTAATAGCTATTTATTAACGTACACGAGTCTATTTGTAACTGTTATAACCTGGCACTTGCTGTAACCACTCAAGCATCTTAAAACCCTCTGTTATCAGAATGAAAATGCAGAATGAAGGTGCAAAGTATGAAACCTCTTACTCTTGGACATCTCTTAGAAACCAAGCCAGCAGGTTAACAAAACGAAACAAAACAAAAAATAGAGGCTCAGGTATATAAGATCTGGGAGTAATTAATCCATGGACACAGAATAGTTTTCACAATGATAAGTTTGTTCTTTGTTTTACCAGTATATGAACAGTTGTGGCTATCTAAATACTCAAAAGAACTGAAGGAGTTGGCAGAACAATTCAAGGAGAATGATCATGAGAGGAACATCACCGAACATGTGGACCATCTTTAGAGATAACTGACAGGACATCATTCAGTTCATTGTTTTTGCATTTCCTTCTTTTTGTTTATTTGTTTGTTTGTTTTATTCTACATGAATGATGTAAATTATTCTTCTAGACCTGTAAGGCCTCTCTTCCTTCCATTCCTTGACATTTGTTGACTCCTTTGAGTGATACAACCTCATACCTGAGAAGAACAGAGCCTACACATGGTGTAGATGGACAGATACTCCCAGTAGCTCATAATATTGAACAGGAAAACATGATAGTACGTCATTTTGGCATGTTATAGTGCATATAACATATAGCATGTTGTAATGTATATAACAACTAACTCCTGAGAAATGCAAGTCTTAGTTTCTTCTTGTTCTATTCTTATTGTTCTATTGAACTATGAAGTGAAGATGGAGATTTACTGAATATGGACGAGCTTGCATTTGCAAACTGTTTAACCTTATGACACATTGATTAGTTCTCTAACAACTTATGGCCTCTTTCATTGGCAAAGAAAGTAACAGAAGAAAGGTTGGGATTGGCTAGTCATATATCAAATAAGGGAGCCCAGTTTCATAAACATATGAGACTTAAGGGGTATCAAGATTTAAGGGCTATTAAAGAAGATTTCCTGAAGATCATTTACCACTAAAAATCTAAAAATACCTCATGTCAGTGATAATACTTATCTTTATTATGATTAATATTTATCTATCACTAAATGTTTACCTCATTGAATTAAGATGAACATTTCTTTAAGAGGATATACAAGGTTATCTTTCTAAGAACTAGAAATGAGGATAGAACACATATTGCACATAGATTATACTGCTAGTATTGGCTCTATCTAGGCTTGATCAAGTTTCAAATCCTTTTGCAATGGTACTGTAGCAGTATTACAACATCACACCTATGTCTGAGTACACATTACAAGAACCTATTCTTTGGCTATGATGAATGGACCTCTTCTGAATGATTCATTCCCAATGGCTTTGCCTTAGCTCATTGGCCATCTGAGACTTATAGTTTTTGCAGGAGTCAAGACATCTCTCAGGAAAATCACTATCCAGGTGACATGAACTTGAGACCAAACAGAGTTTACCTTAGTGGTGTCCAAGCAACAACAAATCATGATTTTTAAGCCCATAATTAAACCCTTGTAATGTTCTTAGAAAACTAACAATATTTGAGGACATTTCCCTCTTTACACACATACACATACATACACAATACAACTTTCATGACATTAACTAATTGTTAGCATCATCATCATCATTAAAAAAATCTTCTCACATTTTGCTCATTTTAAATGTCATAAAAATAAGTAGAAGACAATATTCTTTAGTCTATTAAAAACAGTTTAAAACAGGGCCCCTAAGGAAGGAGCTAGAGAAAGTACCCAAGGAGCTAAAGGGGTCTGCAACTCTATAGGAGGAACAACAATATTAACTAACCAGTACAACCCAGAGCTGTGTCTCTAGTTGCTTATGTAGCAGAGGATGGCCTAGTCAGCCATCAATGGGAGGAGAGGCCCTTGGTCTTGCAAACTTTATATGCCCCAGTACAGGGGAATGACAGGACCAGGAAGTAGGAGTGGGTGGGTTGGGGAGCAGGGCAGGGAGAGGATATAGAGGGCTTTGGGGACAGCACTTGAAATGTAAATGAAGAAAATATCTAATAAAAAAAGTGTAAAAAAATTCAACATTATTCAAAATATTTTAAATTACTTAAAATATCCCTGAAACTGGGAATATAGCTCATTGGCAGAGCAGTTTTCCCTGCATGTTCAGAGAGTTAGGTACAATTGCCAGTAACACACACACACACACACACACACACACACACACACACACACACGATCATGGCTCCTCTTATGTTTATATAATACCTGTTTTTTTTTTTTAAATAAGGAAATGAAATAGAATTCAGATACCATGAATAGAAAATGCAAACATAACAACATACACTGACATTAACAAGCATGGGAACTATGGCAGAGTTTACCTCAAATGTCATTTTGAGTCTTAGAGAGCAACGATCAAATCTAAGAGAAATGGCTAAATCAACATTTTAATAAAGCTACAACAGAGCACAGCCACTTTGTGTTAATAATAGATGTGAATCCTAGATAAATCACTCGGGAGACTTAGCTGAAAAGTCTATGCCTGCCTTTGAGTTTTACATGAGGGTTAAGTCAAGAGCCATATATATTTTAAAAAGTCGTTTGCTGACTTTTTGCTTAAGCACATAAAAATGACCAAATAAAGTTAATAAAAAATTATGTTTCTAAAGTTTTAGTTGTGTGAATTAACACCGTATTTTCTGTATCTCCCTACACTATGAACATTTGAGATTATAGGACAAAGGTGAATTCCGCTCTGCTGGATTAATACTATATGAAGATTTGAGAGTCCCATATTGAGCCAAGTTATGGGAGAACATCAGAGCCTTCAAGTTCACTGCAAGAAAGGAGAGGACATCAGTTAAAAAAAAAAAAAGTAGAAGGATTACTTTCTGAGAAATGTGGTCAGTTGTTCAAATCATGGCAAACAAATCCAAGATTTCATCAAGCATATGTTAATTATGTGCTATGATTCAACATACAAGGATCAATAAGAAGATACCATCAATATCAATAACAGTGGAATGAAAAGCCACAGTATTATTGTTCGAGTTTTAGAATGGAGCCAAATTGAGATCTAAGGCAAGGAGAGGGGTCAGAAGCTGAGATAGCTTGTTCATTAAGCATAATGACCTGAATTCAGAACCTCAGCATCTATACAAAGAGCTGGGCATAACAATGCATGTGCCTGTAGTCCTAGCACTGTTGGTGGCAAAGACAGGAGGGTGGCAGTGGCTAGCCTTCCACTAGTCAGCTTCACTCAGTGAGAGACTATATCATAAGGGAATAAGGCAAAGAGAAATGGAAGTTGAATATCCAATATCCTGATATAGCCTCCACACATTAATGTGTACACAATACCCCATTCCACACACAGATATAGCTGTACACACTAATAAAATGAGATCTTGTACACCATTACATCACTCGGTAAGACATCAAGGCAGGTAGCAACCTGAACATCTATAGTAAATGAAATGGATTGATATTTGAAGCATATCAACATGTATTTGGAAATCTAAAGCTATAAAGAATTGCCAAATAACAGGCACACTCATGGGGAAGGCAATGGGAATAAGGTATAAAGAGTCAGGTAGCATGGCTACAGTGTAGATGTCCTTGTGATTACTCTGGCATCAGAGGATATTAAATTTTAGCACAGTAAGATTACTTACTCCTGCCTCAGAAACACATCATCCTAGCTTGGACTGAGCTCATAACTGGACGAATCTAATCCCAAGAATAGCATGTTAGTGCTGAAAGCTGAGTAGTTATGACAGGATAGAAACAGAAGCTGAAATGAGGAAATGCGGCTCACAGAAAGTACATAATCAGCTTAAGTCCACAGTAGGGTAATAAGAGAGAGGAAGGACTACACCATGACTGTCCCACTTTTCCGTCTTTATTTTGTCCTTTAGTGATCACAGAATAGTCCATCTGAAATAGCCACAGTGGGGGATTCTTTTAGAGCTCGGAGGATAATCCACGTGGATATGTCCAGATCAAGGAGAACTTAGAATATCCTGGGGAGGCTTGCAACAGAAAGGTTTTCCTGGGTCAGGCATCAATTTTTATAATGTATAGACATTGATTTTATAGTCTGGCTATGTATTAGATCACATATAGACGTTTGTCCAAGGTTGTCAGAAAGAAACGGTGTCTCCAAGAAATTTGAACTTAAATGACTTAGGATAGAGCCCAAAGATTCCTAGCATGGAGAGGACAAAACACATTTCCACTTTGATATTTATAAAAAGGGGATGTGTCCTGGTCTATAGTAACATTGGCATTGACCAATGTGTGTCTTCACATAATTGCTCTGCTTTCTCCTCCTTATTGATAAACTGCATGCGCTTATTATGAGCATCAAGAGAATATAGAATGTAAACTAAGGCAGTATAAACACCGTGAAGAATTCCACAGATGGTCTGCTGTAGGTCTATGCATCTGATGTATTGGGAATGGAATCTAATTTTACTGGGAGTGCGCTTTGTGCACAAAGATCTAACAAACAAAAGACTAGCTAATGTCTCTAAAATGAAAACAGCTTCAACAGCAGACCAGATGATTTTATTTAAAAAAACTTTTGAAAGCCAGACTAACTGATAGCAATTTAGCAATAGATGCCCACCCAATCATCACAAAACACTATTCCTGAAGATGAATAACTAGGATGTGATAATGGTAGGCATTAATTTTTCTCATCTGTAAACAAAAGAATACCTGAAAGCAAAGATAAAAATCTAAGGTCATATAATTCCATACTTTATTTTAAAGTCTTAAGAAAATTATTTCTGACATGTGCATGTCCTTGTATGAGTATTTCCCATGGGTGTAAATTCAGAAGGAGACCACAGGTTGACTTCAAGTGTCTTCTTCCATCACTCATTACCTTGTTTGTTCAGACATGCTCTCTCACTGAACTTAGAAGTCTCCACTTTGACTAGACTGAATAGCTAGTGAGCATCTAGGATCCATCATCCTCTGTGCCTCCCCCACCCAGTGTTGAGGTTATAGAACACGCCACTATACCCCATTTTATGTTGGTATAGAGACTGTAATTCAGGGACTCAGACTTACATAGGAATCACATTACTCACTGGGCAACCTTTCCAGCCCTAAGTATGTTTTTATATAAGGACTGTTCAGCAATTTGGCTTGAGTGATGTGGAATCAAAGGGTTACACCCAGTAGGGCTGGCCCTACACTGATTTTGTAGAACATGATCAAAGTGACTGGATCTCAAATCTAGTGCTGTATCAGAGTTAACCTTAGTTCTGTACAATGATATACTAGGGGGGGACTCAACGCCAGTTCTATGGAATCAGATTACCCTTGAGAAATGGTTGGCCACTTACTGCCATAATAGATTACCTAGATAACTCAAAAGCTACCTGTCCAGTCTTGGCCAGAGTGGTAAGATATGTGTGTGTGTGTGTGTGTGTGTGTGTGTGTGTGTGTGTGTGTGTGAACCAGAGAAGCAGCTCTGGGTTTCTCAAACTTCAGTGTGCATGTGAACAGTGGGAGATCTCATTAAAAGTAAGATTTGGTTCAACTGGCCCTGAGTGGGGTCTGAGCGTTTGCCCTTATTATAAATTCCCAGGTGAGATCTCTGCTGGTTTTGAGTAGCAAGGACCTTGGTGACATAGAAAAAGACCCAAATCTCCCATCAAAAGTAGTTGATAGATTTCAATGATGAATAACTTGGGGACTTAATTACATCAGAAGGAATCATCACAAACCACCTCATTTTAATCCTATTTAATGAGAGCTTAGCTAAAGGTCATGAATTTCTGGTGCCAAATGATACACTGGGTGGCAGAATTAAAGAGAACCTTCCTGAATTCACTGATGTCTGTTTCTAATACAAAAGAGCACCCAAGGACAGCCAGAGTACATCAAACTCATTTATTTTTCTGTGACTACATCCCATTTATTGTTAAAAATATCTATGTAGTAACACACACACACACACACACACACACACACACACACACACATATATATATATATATATATATATATATATATATATGAATGAAAATGATACTACCACAGTGACAGAACAGTGGAAGTGTATGTTTCTCAAGAATGATTATTTGCTGTTCATTTCTATGTTACCGAATGAAGGTCTGAAAATGAATGCTTTTCAAAAGAGGATGAGCAGCGTCCCTTATAGTACATTTCATGGCTTTACTGAGTACCCCCCACTGATACAGTAAGAGCCTGACTCATTTCCTTCCCCCTGCATGATATGTTACAATTGAAACTAGGATACCATATGGTAAGTCAAAAATGCCCAGTAGGTCTGGTAGCTTTTGGTTATTCTGCCAGCTTTTAGGTGGCATTCAGGTTGGAAAAAAGCACGAGAAAATTGTAACTACAGCCCGCATTGGAGGTTTCTGAATGGAAGAGTGATTCTATCAGATAATCATTAACTCTACTGGACAAAACAGATAGATGTCTGACATGCTCCCTCACAACCTTCAAGATGTTCTTTGTTGTTTTCTTGAAAATTTTCAGGCTGCACCTGTCTTGTTCACAGCATTACTGTGTGTATGGCTTCTAATAGAGCCCATAATGAGAATATTTATTTCCTTGTCTTTCCCCCTCAAGACTGTCAAGAATGTCAGAACAGCTCAAGGAAGGAGATTTCAGAGATTCCGGCTGCTGTCAATGGAGACAGACATATTTCAGAAGTCTATGGCAATTTTTAATAACATTCTCGGTGGGAAGAGGGAAGGAGTTAGGCACACCTCATCATCAGGAAACACAGCCCCCTCACTCCATCACGTTGTGTCCTTTCCAGTGCTACCATCACACCAGGGAAGAGGAGTACACTGAAGATACACCTCCAAGAGGAATCGTTGGAGTCACTGTCAGGTTTCTGAAGCTTAAGACTGTCAAGGTGCTCATAGAAAAAATTAGCAAAACTCCCCATCTTTCTTTTAATCAGTTTACATATTTAAAAGTGCTAGTATGAACAAATGTCACCAGAATCAAAATACATTTTGATATTAATGGTTTTCTTTAAAAAAAAAAAAAAAGGATAGGCCCCAACAATGTAAAAACACTTAATAAAGACATTCATTAGCGTTTATTGAGCTATAATTATGGTATAATGTGACTAAAAGGGATCTGAGAGATTTGTTGTAAGTTCTTCTCTTATAAGACCAGAAGAGTGAGGCCTGGAGATTTTAAAATATTTGCTCAATTTAAGATAATGATTTGAATCAGAACCAGGAATAGCCCTTGTGTCTGTAAGTTTAGCACTTAAATTCATTTAGCACTTGATTTCATTTGTAAGGAAAAAATTCCTAAGGAACAGGTCTTCTTTTCAAATGCACAAGCCCCAGAAACAAGCCCTAACAACCCCATATCTCAGACAGGCTTTGCTTGCCACTTTCTGTCAAACACTGTGCTTGTTCTCCAGCTGTAAGCTTTCAAGCCTTCTCACTAATTGTTTTCTCGGCTGGAAATGTTAAATGTGACATTAGATGAAAAAGGAAGTTACAGAGGTGACACTTGTCTCAGTTGTTGTGTTTACCAAAGAAGCTCAAGGATTATCTGCGTGTGAGCTCCAGAACCCAGAAAAAAAAAAAAAAAGCTATGTAATGGTATATATCATCATTTTACTGCTAGGGAGCCAAAGACAGGTGGGTGCCTGTGAATCTTTGGTCAGTGAACCTAGCCTGCCTGAAGTCTCCAGACCCAAGAGAAACACTGTCTCAAAATAGAACGCAATAAACAAATAAACAAAACATTTAGCAAACTAAGGTGGGTATCTTCTAAGGAATGTCCTAAGGTTGACCCACCGCCTTGTGTACACATACATGCACATGCATACACACACACACACACACACACACACACGCACACGCACACGCACACGCACACGTGCATATACACATTGCAAGTGCCTATTACATACACACAAAAGAAGTTACAATTTTGAATACAAGAAAGAAATAGTAGTTTCAAACAGCAATTTTCAAAGTTTGCTTTTTCAGCCACAAATGTCAAACAAAAAATTTATGGGATCATGATAGTGGATAAACTAAATCATATCTCCTAAGAATAGATATTATTAATCTTTTATATAGAAAATATTTCTTTGCTTTAATTTTACATGTGTGAGTGCTTTGATTTCATGTATATTCATGCATTACATGACTGCCTGGTTCCTAAGAAAGCCAGAAGAGAGTTCAGATCATCTGAAACTGACTCTAAGCCACTGTGTAGGTGCTGGGAATCGAACATGTGTTCTCTGGTGCTCTTACCTGCTCAGTCAGATTTCCATCCACTGAGTTTATCAAGTTTATCATTGGAAACTC
Organism: Mus pahari; assembly: GCF_900095145.1. Classification (NCBI taxonomy): domain Eukaryota; kingdom Metazoa; phylum Chordata; class Mammalia; order Rodentia; family Muridae; genus Mus; species Mus pahari. The sequence goes on along the minus strand of NC_034591.1, from coordinate 122,704,895 downwards.
TCAGCAGTTCAGAGCCATGGCTACTCTTGAAGGAAACCCAGGTTTGATACTCAGCACCTACATGGCAGTTCACAAAAATGTGTAACTTTAATTCTGGAAACCTGAAACCCAATTTGGATCTCAGAAACTAGATACATGTGTGCATATATACATTCAGACAAAATAATCATACATAAAATATCCTTTGTGAAATTCTAATAAGTATTACTACTTAACGCTAAACATGTGATAACTTTTGCCTGGCATTTTTCAGTATTATTCTTTATGAACATAACCATGATATTTCTCAGGGAGTGAGGAGACTGCTTAAAATAATTGGTTTCTTAGTGTCCTATGCTCCTAGATGTGATTAACTAAAGCAATTCATAAACTATTTCCTTAGTTCTATCAACAGTTATAGCATATCACTACACCTGACTTAGGAGTAGCTGGTCAGAAACACTGGAGATTAGGGAGTTAGCTGCTCCTGGCTCTGGAGGTAGGTAGCCCTATGTATCTGAGTCTTTTTATTTGTGGGACCTGATGCTAAGTCTAGGCAGTTGTATCTATGGATACCAAATGGAATTTAATCCCTGCATAGCCAGCTGGCATCCAGAGTGCTGGAGAATTGCTTGTTGGTATAGAAAATCAAAGCACACATATTTGGTTGCAGAAGCTTAATGAGGACAGTGCCTAGATCCCTTCATAGACACAGCATAGGAGAAAATGACCAAACACCATGTTTTCCTTTTAACCTGCACAGACATAAGAGATACTCAAAGTTTAGCTACATCAACTGACCAAATGAGAGGATTCTGACTCTGACAGACATGGACATCTTTTCCTTTGTGCCAGGCACATGGTGACATCGGGCATTTGTACAGTCTTATATTTTCTGATTCTAGTTATATGAGGAATTCATAACAGCTCTTACTCTTCATAGAAGGACTATGGAAATCACTATGAATGACACTGTCCCTTCAGTTGGTATCAAGAGGGAAAACATTCTGCAAGAAAAATATCAGCCAGTGCAATGTGCACATGTAGATATATGTATATGTACCTCCAGAATGGGGTGGCGGGCCGCACAGAAGGACCATTCCCTGACCTCGACGGACTGACACTGTGCTTCTCGTTCTTGTCTTAAAGTTTTCAAGATCTGTTGGGAGAAATGAAGGAAAACACATTTAAGCTTTACAGCCCTAAGATACCATGGGGGCACTATGACAATTTCCCAGAAGGTAGTTGTGCTGAAAAATAAAAATTTCGATTTCACTTAAACCAGGGAAATTCTGATTAACTGATACTGAAACTTTTATCAATATTTTCCTTTACTTCTGTATTCCCTTGCTAAATTGTCCAATAAAGCAGGCACTTTCCACTTATATCTATTTTGACTCAGAATACCTAAAATTAAGTGTGTAATTTAGTTCCTCAGATAACACTAGTCGATCTTTGAGTACTCAATAACCACAGACCACACTGGGTAATGCACATAAAAACACTTCTATCATTCTTGAATCTCTACTAAACATTATCAACCTAGCTGAAGAAACTGAAATTTCTATGACCTCCTGTAGTTGTCATTGTTATTATACAAGCTCTTGTTTCTGTTCATTTCATTTCACAAATCTATTTTATGCAATGATGCCAGCAAGATTTTGTGAACCTCTCATGTGAGGCTATGCCAGTGCCTGGCAAACACAGAAGTGGATGCCCACAGTCATCTATAGGATGGAACACAGGACCCCCAATGGAGGAGCTAGAGAAAGTACCTGAGAAGCTGAAGGGGTCTGCAACCCTATAGCTGGAACAACAATATGAACTAACCAGTACCCCTAGAGCTCGTGTCTCTAGCTGCATATGTAGCAGAAGATGGCCTAGTTGGCCATCATTGGGAAGAAAGGCCCTGAGGTCTTACAAACATTTTATGCCCCATTGCAGGGGAATACCAGAGCCAAGAAGTGGGAGGGGGTGGGTAGGGGAGCAGGGCAGGGGGAGGGTATAGGGAAATTTCAGGGTTAGCATTTGAAATGTAAATAAAGAAAATATCTAAATATCTAATAAAAAATAAATGAGTGAAAAGAAAAAAAATTTTCTCTTTATATATTAAACTCCCCCAACTCTAACTCTCTCTCTCTCTCTATCTCTCCCTCTCTCTCTATGCATATATATATATATATATATATATATATATATATATACACACACACACACACATATACACACACATATGTTACAGTTACACAGTTACAGTCCTGAGATACTTGAGTATATACCTCAGTCTTAGTTACAGTCCTGAGATACAGTGCAAGCTGGCCTTGAACTCACAATCAGAAATACACTATCCTTATGCTGCACTCTTCCAGGGTCTGAGATTATTATATTCTATTCTTCTATATACACATTATATGTCTATGTATGTATATGTGTACATGTATGTGTATATGTATATATAAGTACAGTATACACCAATGTATTTGAAATCAAAACAGATCATTTTGAATTCTTATCTGTTTTTAAATATTGACAAGTGGGTAATTATCATTATTTTGGGTAGAAACTTCTACTTATAAAAGAAAGGGAAGACATTTATAGCCTGAAGGTTGCACCTAGAAGAAACAAATAACTAATTGCAAATAAGTAGGGTGATATAAAATACATGTAATAAAATGGAAACTGGTTTTTGACAGAGTATTTTCACCTCCTATGTCACCAATATGAATTCTCCTAATAATGAGCATGGAAGGATTCATTATTTCATTTTCCCTCCTGTCCTAATTATGCAATCTAAAACTCAATTATGGACTTAAGTGTTTTCTGACTCAAGTATGTCATACAAGGTTACAAGTCATGTAGTTGTACCTACTGGGACAGAAGAAAACTGACTTCCCCCTTGGCCATTTGAATGGCTGCTTTACAATGAAAAGATTACCTCATAAGAGATAACAGCAATTATATAACAATCCTATGAGCTCAGCATCATTCCTGTTTATCCTTACTGCGAAACCTACTAAGGATGATAATACTCATGAGTGATAGGGTTACATGAGCCTGAGCAACCTTGCCCCTGTTCCAAACTGACATGCTTTACACCCAGTTTAGTTTCAGGGAAAGTTTAGGATACATTAAAAGCAACACATGGGACATGGGACATTTGTATAGTCTTATATTTTCTTGTCTTTACACAGCTTATTTTAAAATTGGATAAAGCTTAAGCCTATATAGGGTTTTTATTATTGTTATTTTTAGACAAGTTTCACTTGGTACCTCTAGACCACAAATACTGTGAGTGATGATTCTGCCTTATGCTGGCTCAAAATCTCTGTCAATTCCTTCAGTGCAGGACCTAATCACATCAATCTAGAGACTATCATAGTGATGGGGGAAGATGGGTTAAATAAAGGAGACACACTGTCTGCACATAAAGAAACCAAACAATGCTAGAATCCAAATTTACATTTATATTGTAGTGTATAGCTTTTCATTCAAAAATGTCTTAGTAACTGTTCTATTGCTGTAATAGGTCATTATGATGAATTCATTTCTTAAAGAAAGTCTTTAATTTGGGGCTCATTGTTGCCATGAGCGGGAATATGGCAGGAAGCAGGCAGGGAGGCATGGCGCTTCAGAAGTAACTGAGAATCTTCATTGTTATACTGGCTGATTTTGTGTTGTCAACTTGATACAAGCTGGAGTTATCACAGAGAAAGGATCCCCCCTTGTGGAAATGCCTCCATAAGATCCAGCTGTAAGGCATTTTCACAATTAGTGATCAAGGGTAGGAGGGCTCATTGTGGGTGGTGCCATCCCTGGCCTGTTAGTCTTGGTTCTATAAGAGAGCAGCTGAGCAAGCCAAGGGAAACAAGCCAATAAGGAACATCCCTCCATGGCCTCTGTATCAGCTCCTGCTTCCTGACCTGCTTGAGTTCCAGTCCTGACTTCCTNTGGTGATGAACAGCAATGTGGAAGTGTGAGCTGAATAAATCCTTTCCTCCCCAACTTGCTTCTTGGTCATGGTGTTTGTGTAAGAATAGAAACCCTGACTAAGACAATTGTGATCCACAAGCAGGAGGAAGAAGGAAAGAACCTGCATTGCTGAAACCTCCAATCCTATCCCCACTGGCACACCTACTCCAAAAGGACCACACCTTGTGATCTTTCCCAAATAGTTATACTAAGTGGGGATAAAACATTCAAGTGTATAATCCTATGGACGATTATACTCACTCAAACACTACAATAGATTCTAAGCTATGGTTGGAAAAAATGCTATTTTTCTTTTATTTAAGGAAATACTATGAAAGGAAATAAAGTAGTGATTTTTATATAAAGCATTTTCATGGAATTTTAAACTATTTCAAGTATTTTAGACCTTTATTGTTATAAGAGATACTGAATCCCAGTAAATGAACTCCTACAGTTTGGTTCTTAGCATGTGCCATCTACATTTTTGTGAAGCTAACCCATCCAATTTTCAGAGTGACATAAAAATAAAGAAAACTCAATCCATTTAGACATAAGCAAACATTTTTTTCTCAATAAGCGGAGTAAAGAAATGGCCCAAGGAGCTAGAAAGATGGCTCAGTGGTTAAAAGACCTGGGTTCAGTTCCCAGAACACAATAGTAGCTCACAACCGTTTGCATATCCAGTTCCAACAGAGCTGATACCTTGTCTGGACTCCACAGTACTGGCCATATATGCTGTACATACATACATTCTACAGTCATACACGTAAAAAGTCAATAAATTTTCCAAAATTGGGGAAAAAAACCCTAAAATAACATATACAACTTTCAAATGCTCGACTTGATATTTAAAAATGGGATCCAGATTTTTATTTTATGAATGCCATCAATTTTAAAAATATTTGAGTGCTCAGAGTATATGTATTCATATGACTTTGAGAAAATATTTAGAAATATTTGTTTATAATTAATAAAAAATCCAGATGGTGGAACTGATCCACTCTGAATGGAAAAGCTAGCTGTCTTTGGAGAGACCTGAGTTTGGAAACCATTTTTGCCACATATTAGTTGTGGGGGGTCTTGTCATTTAATGACATGTAAATTGAGGATTACATGTGCTTAGTTTAAATTAAGAATCATGGCAACAGTTAAAGGAAATACTATGAGAAAAAGGATATATCCAAGCACATATCCTTTAATGCTGCAAGGTTGGTGTTTAGTATAAGCTCTGTCCACCAAGGAATGTTGTGATCCCATGGAAAATCACTCCCTAAGCATCTCATTTTAAAAGGTATCCAAGTTGCAAATACACAGCAGAGTGAGCTGTGGGTGCTAAGAAAAAAATGATATATATGCCCATATTTTTAAAATATAACAGGCCTCTAGCTGATATTTTCAAATATTATAATCCACCAATAACTAGTAACATGGTTCGGGATAGCATTTGAAATGTAAATAAAGAAAATAATAATAATAAAAAAATTAATTTAAAAAAATAAAAAAAAATAAAAAAAACTAGTAACATGGTGAGTCAAATATACATCCATATATATATATATATATATATATATATATATATATATATGGATGAGCAATCTTTATACTTGTACACGCACGGCCAAGCTTGCTATTGGCAATATTTACAATGCACATAATAAATGGAAAATATACAATGTTCATTATAGAATATATTTTTCATCCTAATACAGCACTGAAACAAATCCATGAAAGTTAGGGTCAAGCTTCACAGATTTTATCCCAAATGACTGTTCAAACTATATAGATATTCGCTGTGACATAGATTTTGGTTCTGGTTACTTAAGTGTATACATGCATGTGTGTATTCTGTTGTTGTGAGGTTTCAATAGTAAAGATTATAAATAAAATACACACAACATATTAAATATAAACTAACGTATTTACAGTCACTTTACATCATGATCACAATCTAGATAAGATTAAATAATGATCATAACCACAAATTTTTTTTGGGGGGGGGTTCAAGACAGGGTTTCTCTGTATAGCTCTGGCTGTCCTGGAACTCACTTTGTAAACCAGACTGACCTCGAAATTAGAAATCCACATGCCTCTGCCTCCCGAGTGCTGGGATTAAAAGCGTGTGCCACCACACCCGGCTGATCATAACCACTATTAAAGAAAATACATTATGGGTAACATTTCTACACCATGACCATCATGCAACTTGCAACAATACCCATTTGCAAATTATCCTGAAGTTATACCATGTACCTAGTACTATTCTTACACATCTTCATCTAGTTCCATTACAGCTCCAGTTCGCCATTCCTAGGTAATGTACGAAAACTCAGTGCTAATGTAGGAAAGTTCACTATTTCAGGGTTTATGCACCTGGAAATCTGTCAAGTCAGTACAGTTATGTTTCCTCTGGAGCCACTGAGAGAGACTTCTTGCCTTCACTAGGAATGTGTAATGTCAAGAAGAAAGCACACCTAAGCCAGTAATTGACAAAGATAAAGAGTATGCAAATGAATTTCCTATCAATGAATGTAAGGGCAGCTCCACTACAATGCAGTGTGTTGACTAGGGATATAAGTCTCAAGTCTTACCTTGGCTTCTACTATGCATAGCTACTTTATGTGGAAATTGAAGTATTAGGACAAAGAATGAAATAAGAGGAGGAGGAGGAGGAGGAGGAGGAGGAGGAAGAAGAAGAAGAAGAAGAAGAAGAAGAAGAAGAAGAAGAAGAAGAAGAAGAAGAAGAAGAAGAAGAAGAAGAAGAAGAAGAAGA
>NC_034591.1:122688122-122698132 GCF_900095145.1 Mus pahari | reverse complement strand
AAGAAGAAGAAGAAGAAGAAGAACAAGAACAAGAAGAACAAGAACAAGAACAAGAACAAGAACAAGAACAAGAACAAGAACAAGAACAAGAACAAGAACAAAAACAAGAACAAGAAGAACAAGAAGAGAATCAGAAACAACACTAAGAAAAAGGAGTATAGCCCTGTTAGGAAAGTAACTGGCCTATTCTTTTTAAGTTCTCCCTTTAACTCATGCATTTGAATACTAAAATCAGAGCTGAATATAAAACACAATGTATGACAAAGAATTAATATCCATGTACTACAGTTTCTTTTTTAAAAAGTAGTTTCTTAAACTAGCTTTACCTATGGTCATTGATATGCAATGCACAGACCGTAAAAATAACTACTTCTAGTTTTGTGGTGACTCTCTTTGTCACTATTTTATGTTAAAATTTCATAAATAATGGGCTGGGGGGATGAACAATTTTATGGTAGATATGATTTAAATCATATTTTTACTGCCAAGTATCTATCCTTTATTCTCTTGTAAAATGTCCTATTGATATCTTATTTTTTCATCAAATTGAAAAATACGCTCCAGCATCTGGAATGAGCTAGCTCATCAGGGCACAAAAGAGATTTGGCAGTTAAATTCCTGGAAGAAGGAGGGCACAAAGGCCTTAAAATTGCAACATGCAATCACTAATAAACGTAGAACACAAAGGCATGCAGAATTCAAACCACAGACTAAATCAGAGAGTAAGATGGAAAGCATCTAAATATTTCCTGTCTAGAAAGTTATTAAATGTTGAAAGCTGGTTTAAAAAAAATGTAGCTTCCCATAAATACTTGGACATGTTCCAGCACCAATAAAAGCAACATGATCCAAGAAATTTATTTTTTTGTGAGAAATAATAACATTGACTAAGAAAAAGCAATTCATTTAAACCCCCATTAAGAGACCAGCCACTGCGCACTTGGGCAGGAGGGGCTGATGCTATCTCCATACTGCCACCTCCCAGAAGAGCATATAAAAAGTTGACTTGCGAAATGGCCAGGAAAGGTTAATGAGATAGTATCACGGTGTGCTAGAAGACGGCAGAGGAAAGGAAGAAAATGGAGAATGAAAAACGTCTATGGTAAACGATGTACAAACTGCAATCAGTTTTAGTTACGCATTTTGGGTACTGTACAAGATAAGTTTAAAAATACTTATTTTATATTATTTTCTTGACTTGGGTAGACCTGGAGTCTATTAATTCTCACAATGTCTCCTTAATACAAGAATTTGTCAGCCCTCATCTCCTGTCTTATTGCTTCCTTCAGTTTTGAAAAAAAAATTCAATCAATAAGGAAATCAATATCAATCCAGGAAGATGGTCAAGTAATACATTGGTTATGAATATGATTTCCATAATGATGATTTCAGCATTTATAAAAAGAAAGAGCTATTTTCAGAGAGTAATTCCAAAAACCCTGTTACCAGGCAGCATATTTTAAATGATGTCTCGATGAATGTCTTCCATTTGGTCCCCACGTGTGGGTGCACATATGTATGCTTCTTGGGATTGCAGAAGCTCATACCCAGAATAAATCTGAATTCACAAAACCTCATGGGTTGCAAAGCCACATTTTCGTACATTTCCGCTTAGGGAAGAGGAAGAAACCATTAGTGAGACTGGCATGGTTGACTGGGTTTCCAAGTGTGAGTATATAGTTTAAGAGGAAGAATTGCTTAATGGTTTATCACACTGGCTTTGGAGTCAGAGGCCTGGTGGATGAGCTTACCACTCACTCCCACTCCATCTCCGTATGATGTGGGTGAGTTCCTTAATCTCCTTGAACTTCAATTTCTTCGTCTCTAGTATCAGGTCAATAATTCCCATCTCATAGGGCTCTCTGAAGATGAAAATGATGTGTGCAAAGCACTTAACTCACTGCCTGCTCCAAAGTCAGTGGTCTGTAAATACTAGTACTACCATTGCCAATTTTGAGCATCAAATAAAATTCTACATCAAGTGATGTAGACTGGAGGAAAATGAGTTTAAATATCTACTAGAGTGACATTTGTATTTCAAAGTCAAAGTTTTGTTGGGACATAGAACACAGACACACGCAGAACACACAGACACATACACACATACAAGGACACAGACACATATACAGACATGCACAGACAGACAAAGACACACACACACAGACACACACACAGACATACACACAGACACATATATACACACAGACACACACACACATATAAGGACACAGACACATATACAGACATGCACAGACAGACAGACAAAGACACACACAAAGACACACAGACACACACACAGACATACACACAGACACATATACACACACAGACACACACACACACACACACACACACACCATCACCACCACCACAACCATCATCATGCTGATAAAACCTCAAACATAACCTCTTTTGCTGTGTTTTTAAACCAACACTATTCACCCAGTCCTTTATCCCGTCTAGTCTATGGGCTGAAATCATCACAAGATTTAAAATGTTGTGGCTTCAGGTAATTTCCTAGAAGCAATTCTTTGTACAATATTGTGGTCTAAGAGAAACTGTGTTGCTTTTCAACATAAAAAAATGGAAAATAAAATAGGAAATTTTCTTCTTTACAATCAAATGTGTGTGTGTGTGTGTGTGTGTGTGTGTGTGTTTGAAGAATTTCTTTGAAATACCATTTCAAACAGCCTAGGGCAGTCTCAGATTTGCTATGTAACTGAGGATAGCCTTGTGTTTATGATCTTCCTCCCTCTATTTCCAGAGAGCTGAGATTGTGTACATGTGCCTATGTCAGGCAATTTTGTGTGGTGCTGAAGAACCAGGGCTTTGAGAACACTAAAGTAGTCACTTTATCTACTGAATCACATACACTGCCTGCCCTACTGTGCTATTTTAATCAGAAATAAAAATATATTATTATAAACATCTCGTCACTAAGCATAAAGTTTTAGGAGTTCATCCTATATAGTACGTGTGTGTGTGTTTGTGTGTGTGTGTGTGTGTGTGTGTATCTATGTTTGTATATTTACATATACATATCAATGCTTAAATACATTCAGGTATACTAGTAATCATAAAATATTGATAGAAGCCCATGTTTTACTCTTGCCTTTTTGGGGAACTAGAATTGTACTTTTTATTATGCATCTGTGTTGGTCTATGTGGAGTATATACAAATGAGTGCCAATGTGTGCAGAAAAGGCATGTGCGTCTCTGGAGTCATGGTTACAGGAGGTGGTGGGTGCTGGGAATTGGGCTAAGGTTCTCTGAAGAAATGTATACTCTTACACACTAAGCCGTCTGTCTTGATCTTTCTATGTTAGTAACTTTCCTTTGTTTTATCCAGTGTTCAGCAAAAATTCCTTGAGCTCCTTGTTGTTTCTTGCCATCTACTGTATTAGCAACAACTAAACAAAAAAAGCAAATCCCATTCTATCTCTTTTGCAAGTGCCTGAAAACCATTATCTCATTTATTTTCTTTGTAAAGTACATGTTTAAAAATATAACATGATTGTTACATGTAATATAATTATGTGACATATTTAATATATAGTAGCATTAGATATATCATGTTATTAATTCTTTGAGAATTTCATGCATGTATACAAAATATTTTATTATATTTAACCTCCAGCTTTCCCCAAACTGAACCTAGATCTTCCCCTTTTCCTTCTCAAAAACCTTTCCATTCTCTCCCCCCCCCCCTTTTAACCCTCCAAATTCAATTTGTACTCCACATATGCTCCTGGCTGTTTAGATACACACTGGAGCATGGTTAACCCACCAGGTCCACACCCTTAAAGTGATCTGCCTCTTTCTCCTCTCCAAGCCATCAGCTGTCAACAGCTCCTCAGTTAGAGATGAGGTCTTTTGAATATCATCCCCATGCTGGAATGTTGACTGGCAGAATCTTATTGGATTCAGTGCTGGATTAATACTGAAAAGTAAACTATTTTCTGGTCATCTTTATATTGATGATATTTAAAGAGTGACCTATGTCAATCAGGTTGATACCACTCAGCAAGTCAGAAGTAGAGCTACAGATATGTAGCATATGACTTTGGGATAGCTATAAAAGCAATAACAAAATAAATGAAGATGAGTTTAATAATCTATGAAGTAGTTGGGAAGAAAAGGCAGAGCTGCAGAATTTGATGAAAAAAATCATTACAATGTGACTAAGATAGAGAAGTGCATGTGAGGATGGCCAAAGACACATTTTCCCAGGGCCAGTAATCCAGCATATAATGGAACAGGTCACTAACCTAATCTATGTTCCTTGTAACATATTACTACTTTGGTTTTTCTTTACAGGAGCAACACTCCAGCAAGCCCCAAAGATTTCATATTCGGTATTTCATGCCGAGGAAGCTTCTGTGGGTTACGTTGGCTATCTCATTGTTTTCATAAACAACACCTCTTCAGAAGAATGTAAGGCCAGTTCTAATGAGCTCACACACAGAACTTAGACTTAATTTTTATATCTATTTCTTACAGCCACTCTGTGAAGTCAGTTCTATTACTCATTCCACGTGAAAGCATGGAAAATACCCAAGATTGCAGATGGAACACAAGGAAGAATTTGAACTAGAATGCAGGTCTTCCCAACACAGAAGCCCATACATTTAGTCTCTGTCTTACATTGAATTACATAATAGAATTAAAATTATGCATCTGATTGTTCACCCAGTTCTTGTGACACTCATACTTTCCTACCCTCAGCTATTACTTTCTCAGCATCACAAGAAAATGAAGTTTGCTTTGCTGCCCTTTTCTCTGAAAGTGTAAGACTTTCCAGGCAGCTATTTTTATTTCTCATTTGAGTTCATTCCATCCCTTCATCTCTTTGACATACTCTATTTTATCTAGACCTTTGTACTATTTAAGAAGCCAAAGAACAACTCAATTTAAAACACTTGAGCTTCCCTGTGTGTTCCATAAAAATGTGCACCTATCTAGCCCAGGAGGTGACTGTGATTAGCTGGATGTGGCATCACAAATAATGCTGTTCTGCTTTGGAGACAGGTGCCCTAAAATGCAAGCTGTTATTACCAGCAGTTTTCCCTATAGGAGCTCATCTCTGTTCACATATCATCCTGCACTGGAGTGTTAATGGTAAGGCAGCTGCATTCTCTTATCTTTGGTTTCACACCAACACAATACAAAGACAAACAGGAAAATAATTTGAACTATTGAATTTCAAAGTAAAACATGGGCTCTTCACAGTGTTCTGTAAGGGATAGTGGGGAGCTGACCCCCTGCCTACATCACTGAACTTACTCTTTGCTACTTTCTCTCTGTTATTTTTACTGTGACAACTGTGTTTTCCTTTCCAGTCTTCAAGAGCCTTAAGGCTGACCTTATCTTTGAACCTCTAAGTATGCCAATTTCTTTATTTGGTGTGGTCTTCCAATTTGAGCATATCACAGTGCTGCTAAAATTCTTCTCTAGAAGAGATGTAAAGCAAGGTGAACCCTTTTGCCAAGATCCAATAGCAAACCAAGGCACAGTTGCTTCAAACTTCACTGTGGGGAACCAATAAATTTTGTTGGGCATCCTTACCTATGTGAGCTGGTAACATACAGGGGTGTGGCCACTTCTCCTCCAGTTGGCAGAACTTGTAATGTCTTATCTAGCAGTGATGAGGGCTTCCCAGCCTCCATATAGCTGCTCCTCTATGCTAGATGCAGAATTGCCAGATGGTAGGGAGCAGCAGATTCTCAGGAGAAAGTTGCATGCCCTGTTACACTCCTCTATGTCAGGCTGTAAATAATTGATCATCTCAGTAGTGATAATCTTCTAGAAGGGGAATGGATCTGAACTCCCTGAGAAGGTTTGGTTGGCTTGAAGGACAGTCGCTCATGACACATGGTCATTCTTTGGAGTCTAAGTCAGATTCATCATTCCCAAAAAACCTTTTCCTGGTGATCTAAAGAGGATCTTGAATCCAGTTAACCTACCATATCTTTTCTAGATTACTTCTTCATAGTAGTCATCAGGCTCACTATCCACTCAATCTTTATCAAGTCTTCCAATTCAATGCATAAAACTATCTGCCTAGTTGGACATCAATGGGAGGAGAGGCTCTTGGTCTTGTAAAGATTATATGCCCCAGTACAGGGGAATGCCAGGGCCAGGAAGCAGGAGTGGGTGGGTTGGGGATCAGGGAAGGGGGAGGAGATAGGGGACTTTCAGGGAGGAAACTAGGTAAGGGGATAGAATTTGAAATGTAAATGAAGAAAATATCTAATAAAAAATGAATAAAACCATTAAAAAATAAAAACAAAACAAAACAAAAGCTATCTGACACAGAACTACTGGGAGTAGGGTACACTTAGCACATGAAGTAGTAACACTGCTATGCAAAACAAATACCATTACTTTCATCCATCCATCCTATCAAACAAAGTCTGTCAGGACCAGAACATGGAATCACACCAGGGATTTGAGGGGACCTAATGCTATCACAGTTTGTACACACTAGTCAGTGATATACCATACATTTATATGTTCTTTTTCTAGTGCAAGAAGTCTATGGTACACAAAGTTAGGCTCATTACAGCCTTTATAGAGAGAAACATAATTCTTCATTTGGATATTCATTTCATAACCTTTTCTTTTCCCCAGTGAAAACTAAAGCCTGCAAGTTGCAATCCATTGGTTCTATCTCCTTAATGAAAAGGCCACCCTAAAAGCAAATGAGACACTAGACCAAAAGATCACTAGAATGATTATCTGAAGAAAAGGGTGAAAAGTCATGTGTCAAGAGACTGTGACCAAGTCAGTAACCTATATGAAAATCCTGGGGAGTCTTTTACAAATGGAGATGTAAGAGTCACAGATCATGATCAAACCTGAGAGTCTACCAATCTACCAGCCACACAACAGCTCATAAGAAAAGCATTGCTTTAAAGTGAAATGAATCCCTTTGTCCCAACTATGCTCCTTCTGTGGCTTTTCAGTTGTAACTCTCCTAGAGATACAAGCCTGAGCAATGCATTCAGTGTCTGATTTGCTTTGCAGTTAATGGAAGTACGTCAGAAGTCTTAGGTGGGAGTGGAAGGCTCTTGCTTCCTGCTCAGAAATAAAACTAGAAACACATTGGTTCACTTTCTCTAAGTACTATCCTTAGAAGTAGCCCCCGCCCTTCCCCCTTCAAGCAGCTGTGGTGACCAATGCTGAAGTGTAGAAGCAGAAGTTGTCAGAGTTTCTGGAAGTCTTTCAGCTTGGCCAAGAAGTTTTGCTTCCAAGATAAACAGAAATTTCCATGAAACATACTCAGTTGTAGGACATAGAAACAATAAAATGGCGATTGCTGACTTATGAAAAATACGCTAGTTTACTTGAGTTCATGTTCCTAAGTAGTTGGACATATCTGGCCTTAGAGTTATTTTTAGGCAAATCAAGGCTGTGAGAACAAGCAACTATAAGTTTCTTGGGATGGTAGGCACTAATCTGCTGTGCACTGGTTGAAGAACATTGAAGGACAGGAAAAACAAGGATTTGTACAGAAGGAAATCTCTCAGATGAGGAGCAGCTGCTATGTATGTTGAATTTAAGATGTTTCAGAAACTTTAACCATATATTTTTATCTCATTTAATTACAGTTTTGAAAATAAAACCATCATCAACTCCCTGTGCAAGCTCTGTGTTTATTCACTAAGTATTTAGATTTTGCTAAGGGTGCTGTTTCGCCTTCTCATTTTCATAAGGAGGAATCTGGATGCCAGGAGCTTGCTATGCTAGAAGCAGACCAATGTGTTGCTGCTTTTGCAAAATGTCAGAATTTTTACTGAGTAACAATAACTTTACAATGTCCAGGGGTCTCACCTACACAATCTGGCCAATGTGAATGAATGCAGGACCTTTTAGTCCATTCTTAATTATTAATATTTACTCTTACAACATAGATCTATTCTGGATAGGTGGTACTTAATAGCTGATGTCATTCGTAGGTCTGACCAAGAGCTATAGACACAGTCCTTCAATATGGGATTAAAAGCTGCTTGTGAAATTGTCTTCCAGGGCAAAACACGGCCTGGAAACCAATTTTATCCAATATAGAATAACTTAGAGTAAATCATAGCCTGATCTTAACACACAGAAAAATTGTAGTGTGATAGGCCTTCTAATGATTAGAAATGCCACCTTTCAGGTTACTAGCTCTTAAATATGTCTTATGATACATAACGCAGAACCAGAGGCAGGAAGGGAAGGAGCAAGCAAGAGAATAAGAAAATCTGAGATTATCTCTTCATACTATTTAGTCCTTATGTGGGTAACTTGGCTGTACCTGGAGATCCAATTTATACAGTATCTGCTGAATGACTGAGACATAAAATTTATTAATTTTATGTACATGTGGTTTTCATCATAAAATCAAAGTCCAAAGAAATGACCAAAACATGCATTTAAACATTCTGACAAAGCAACACTTCCATAAAGGCATGTGAGACAAGAGTATATGAACTAGGGCAGAAAATTCTGGGGGTGTGACTGAGAGATGTATCCGTGTGGGATTATAGAGAAAACTCAGTGGATAAAGTGCTTGGCATGAAACATGAGGATCTGACTTCAGATCCCCAGGGCCCATGGGAGAGTCAAGGTAGGGCAGGACACATTTGTAATCCTGGCATGAGGAAAATAAAAACAGATACATATTTAGAGTCTGTTGTTTAGTCAGTCTAATCTAAATTGTGAGTTCCATATTCAGTGAGAGATCCTGTCTCAAAAAGTAATGTACAAAGTAATTGAAGGAAGATATCGGATGTCAACATTTGGCTTCCACATGTATGTGTATGTGTGTGTGTATAGTGTGTGTGTGTGTGTATGTTGGTATATATACACATATATATGTATATTTACAAAATTATAATATATACTATACAATATATTATATAAATTGCATATATATGCCATCTATGGGGTAGAGGGATGAAGGACTTTATGAATGCTAAGACTGACTTCACGGTTGATAAATCCATGCATATTGAAACCCTATTTGCCAGGTAACTGACTCACATCTTGGTCAGTAGAGCACATTCCTCTCAACAGAATATTCATGGTTTGTGCATGTAGAAAATACAGAATGGTTGTGAGCCTAGCCTTTAACAGCTGGGCCATCTCTCCAGCTCTGCCAGTGCCTGGCAAATACAGAAATGAATGCTCATAGTTATCCATTGGTCATAGCACAGGGTCCCCAATGAAGGAGCTAGAGAAAGTACCCAAGGAGCTGAAGGGGTTTGCAGCCCCATAGGAGGAACAACAATATGAACTAACCAGTATCCCCAGAGCTCCCTGGGACTAAACAACCAATCAAAGAAAACACATGATGAGACTCATGACTCTAGCTGCATATGTAGCAGAGGATGGCCTAGTTGGTCATCAATGGGAAGAGAGGTCCTTGGTCCCGAAAAGGTCCTATGCCCCAGTATAGGGGAATGCCTGGGTCAGGAAGTAGGAATGGGTGGTTTGGGGAGCAGGCGGAGGGGAAAGAGGATGGGGGATATTCAGAGGGGAAACTAGGAAAGGGGATAACATTTGAAATGTAAATAAAGAAAAATCTAATAAAAAAAGAGAAGAAAATACAGAATAGATAATTCTGAAGTAACAGTTCCTCTAGTCGTTTCATCTTGAAATAATGAAGATGACAATTTAGAAAATTTTTGAGAGAATACACTTATAATTTTATCAATGAGGAGAAGTAAGAAATTGTTTACTATCTATAAAATTCATACTTTAAGTATTCATTATGATATTATCCACTGCCTTAGTTACTGAAGACATACTGCCAAAAACAACAAACAAAAATCTCTGGTTTCAATGAACTTCATGTGGGTAAGTAAGACAGTTTGGCTAGTAAAGGTACTTGCTGCCAAGGCTGATAACCTGAGTTCAATACTCAGGGAAAGAAGAGAGTAGATTCCTATATGTCCTCTTATGTCTAGTTACATACACACTGGCATTCAAATGCACATATATGTTTATATATACTAATACATATAAAT
>NC_034591.1:122676958-122688015 GCF_900095145.1 Mus pahari | reverse complement strand
TATATATATATATATATATATATAATGTTTATATATATTATATATATATGTTTATATATATATTATATATATATATAATTTAAAATATATTTATATATTTAGTTATTGAAAATAAAACTTAAAAATTTAAAGAGCTTATTGGATATAAAACAACAAAAAACAAAACAAATAATTTAAAATGCAAGTAACTATTTGGTGGTAATATATGCTATAGAAAGAGGATAGGCAACCAGAATAAAGGCTTTTAGATGAAGGCTTGAAAAGAAATAATGCTTGAATGTTAAAACTTTTTACTTCCCATCCTACTTCCAAGTGTGGGAGGATAAATAATCCTCTCTTGCCAACTCAGCTCTTGTTTCCCACTGAGTCTGCCAGGACAGGTACAAAATAGAGTCAATGACACAGCAGTCCTAGGTGAGTCTTGTAGTGTGCAGTTTATAACTGTGGTTGAAGTCATCTTAGGTCATGTAACACCAGAGGAAACTAATAAGTATTTTCAGCTTACATTTATAAGTTTAAAATGTCACAGCAGCAAAAACAAAAGAGCTTCGAAAGGACAAATGAAGAAAGGAGAGGGCAGAGGAGGAGAGAGATGTGAATGCAAACACCTGACTCTTAAAGGAAGATAATTCTCCAACTTCTATTGTGATAAAGTTCTGGTATTAGATGAGGCTGCTCTGCATTAGAAACTCTACAAATCAAGTATTTTAGAGTTATAAAGACCTGAAAATCATGTGTTCAGGAATATTTCCCTTGCGGAGCCAATGTCCTAAAGACACTGGGGAAAATTAATGACTGTAGTTAATGATATGGGGAGAAAGTAGTATGCAATTGGAAGATCTTTTTGTGAATAGTGAATTACCTAATCAACAGTCCAGCTGTAAAGACTAGACTTAGAACTGTGGGGATCTAGGGTTTGGTATTAACTTGTGAAAAAGCAAGCTACCAAGTTTCTCCACTGGTCCCTTTGTCCTTGTTCTTATCAACACATATAAACTCTGTTTATTGTCCTACTGTCTAAAGAAGGCCACCGGATACAAATATGTGCTACATCAGTGCAAGCTGTGCCTAGATAGGAAGCCATGGCATCACTGAGTTCAAAGAGATTATGCAAGCCCAGAATGACAACAGAGGTGCAGTCAGTATTCTCATTGTCACACCAGAAGGTATACTTTTATCCAGCTATACGTCATGTATTTTTATTAGATATTTCCTTTATGTACATTTCAAATGCTATCCCCTTTCCTCGTTTCCCCTCTGAAAACCTCCCATCTCATCTCCCCTCCCCCTGCTCACTAACCCACCCACTCCTGATTCCCTGTCCTTGCATTCCCCTACACTGGGCATCAAGCCTTCACAAGGCCAAGGGCCTCTCCTCTCATTAATGTCCCACAAGGCCATCCTCTGCAACATATGCAGCTGGAGCCATGGGTCACACTATGTGTACTCTTTGGTTGGTGGTTTAGTCCCTGGGAGCTCTGGGGGTACTGCCTGGTTCATATTGTTGTTCCTCCTATGGGGCTGCAAACCCCTTCAGCTCCTTGATTCCTTTCTCTAGCTCCTTCCTTGGGGACCCTATGCTCCATCCAATGGATGGCTTGAGCATCCACTTCTGTATTTGTTAGGCACTGACAAAGTCTCTCAGGAGACAGCTATATCAGGCTCTTATCAGCAAACACTTGTTGGCATCCACAATAGTGTCTGGATTTGGTAACTGTATATGGGATGATCCCCAGGTGGAACAGTCTCTGGATGGCCTTTCCTTCAGTTTCTGCTCCACACTTTGTCTCTGTATCTTCTTCCACAGACATTTTGATCAGCCTTCTAAGAAGGACTGAAGAATCTACGCTTTGGTCTTCCTTCTTCATGAGCTTCATGTGGTCTGTGAATTGGCTATACTTCTTAAAACCCTGAGTGCCAGCCTATTATCTTCCCATCCTTATAATGCACTTCATTTTCCAACCAATTTGATGAGTTTGGTTTACCACTTCTCTGTTGATGTTTTCAAATCCTGAGCTCTGGCATGTCTGTAATGTGTCCTCTGAGGTAGCAAACTTCACAGCCACAATCCACAATGGATCAAATTTTCAGAATTTCTTCTAAGGATGAGGCTACAGTTATCAGGCTATCACTCAGCATGGAAAATGGTGTCAATATCTTAAAGTTTCCTCCAAATAAACATATATCTTTGAGTAAGTAAAGCAAGACTATTAAGGCTCTATTCCTGGGTCCTTCTGGAGCCCCAGTGATGAGAGAAACACTCATATCTTGTTTTATGGGAAATCTGAAAACTAATTCAGCCACTTTGGGTTTGAATGAAAAAAATTGGCATTTAGAGTCAGCACTTTATGAATTCTTCCTATACTCCAGCTACCATTTCAAATACTCGTCATGCATCAATCAATTTAAACTTCTCAAAAAATTCCATTAGGTGGCTGCTATTACATTTTGTTTTATATATGAGGAACCCAAGCCTTTAAAACTAGATAATTTATACATCCCAGTAATAAAATTAATGTCAGAATTCTAACCCAGGATGTGCAGTTCCAGATAAAATGATGCGTTTTCCCTTTGAATTACATTTTGTTTGTGTGCTATAAGCACACAAAGAAAGTGGAAAATGAACACAGAACTTAAAAAATATTCATGTGATTCTAAGATAGCACACCCAAGATGGAACATTTTGGAATTCTTTATATGCTCCTCCCTGTTTCCAATTCTCTTATCATCCTGTTTTAATATCTGTTATGTTTTACTCTGTTATATGTATATTCATATACATGCATATGTACATATGCATATATATGAATGCAAACATACACACACATATATGGTCCTGAGCAATATAGTATTTACCTTTAAAGGTCATTTTTACTCATAAAAGTATAAAGAAACTATAAAATGTTTTTGGACTTGCTTTCTTCATGCATATATATATATATATATATATATATATATATATATATATATGTTCATATATGTGTGTGCATATTTGTGTGATTGAGGGTATATTGCACATATGTGTGTATTCATGTGGAAGTTAGAGATAGGGTATTGCTCCTTGGGAGCTATGCACCTACTTTTTGAGAAACAGGCTCCCACTAGTCTCAAGTTCAAGAAGTAGTTTACATTGTCTGGCTAATGTCTCTACCTCCCACCCCTACTACCACTCCAGTCCTGGGACTATAAACATATGCTAACATGACTGGCTGTTTATTGTGGACTATGGGTACTAAACTCATGTCCTCATCTTTGCAAGGTCAGCACTTTACAGGTTGAGCCATCTCCACAGTCTCCATAGAGACTCGTGCATAACAGGTATAGCTATATTTCATTATTTTAAATGTGTCTTTACACAAATGTACATATATAAAAGTAAATACTTCCTCTCTATCATCACCTTATAGCCCTTTCCCCTTCATCATTGTGATTATGATGCAATATGCCATCAAAGACTGTTTTTTAAGTCAACATATTTGCAAGATTCCTCCTATCGTGTGTGTGTGTGTGTGTGTGTGTGTGTGGGTGTGGGTGTGTGTATGTGTGTGTCCAAAAGAAAAAAAGTTTATAGTTTAGACTTAAAAATCTCATTAGGCAACCATCTCATCAATTTTCTAAAGGTCTTGGGAGTTTGGGGTGAGAATTTCTGCTTCTTCTAACCAACACTTAACATTTAACATTATATTCTTTGTTATTTTTGTCTATGAAATGATAATTTATAATTTTGAATGGGCCGTTAATCTTACTTGAAAATGTCACTTCATGTCATCTATCCTGCTGTCTACTGGGATTTTGTCTTTCTTTAGTGACTTGGTGTTATTTATACATTAAAGTTCTTTGTGTATTTTCTGTTGGTTAGTTACAATTTTATAAGTATCTCAGTGTGTAGGACTCTCTACAGTTTTTCTGGTATTTGATGGATGGAAATCCTATGAATGCATCAATCTTTTCTCTATGATTGACATTCTTAGTTTCTTTTTAAAGAAACTCTCTTTTTAATCTCAATGTAAGAGGACTCTTTCCTGTACTTTTTATCCTGAAAAATATGGTTTTGTTAGGCTCACTTTGGTCAAAGCTGTGCCCCTCATGGTAGCACTAAGCTATCATGTTAGTTCAGGTCAGTTCTTATTGATGGCCGCTCTACTTTATAAAGCTGCACTGATTATTAACTGATACACCATTGCTCTTAGGGAATCAGCCTTAGATTCCTATATAACCCTGGTCACTGTGATTTCACCAACTAATCTCCATGTAACCTTGTTTTAAGTGTGCTTCTGTTTGAGGACATCTTTTTGTAAATTAGTTTTATTTCCTTTTTACAGTCCAGTCATTACCCCACCTCCTGATCCACCCTCCCACAGTTCCTCATTTCATTCCTCCACCCCCATGTCACCAAGAGGATGTCCCCCCCCAACCCCCAATTCACCCCTGCCAGGCCTCCCTACTCCCTGGGGCCTCTTAAAATATGTTGATTTATTGTCATTGTGCTTATGGCCCAAAGCACACTAATTTATGCCTGAATGAAGTTTTATGTTCAACATGTATTTTCAGTCTGAGCCATGGCTTTCTTGTGCTTATAAACACTAGATAGCACTTCAGTATTATTGCTCTGGGCAATTCTGAAAATCACCAACTGCAAGCACCGGAATGCAAACGGCATGCCACTAAATAACTCACAGAAAGGACACTTGTTTATAGTGAAAGAGCTGAAACAAGAAGGCAGAGTGTCACCTTGCTCAATCTCAGGTGGAAAAATGTGTGTCAAGTGACTCAAATAGCTTGAACTTCTGAGAACATCCACAAATAACTGCAAAGGCTCTGAGTGTTGCTGTTGGTGTTACAAATAAATTTCAGGGCACCTAGCTCAGGAGTGTATAACCAGAGGCACCTGATAAAAGTCCCTGTTAAATATCTAGTGTCTCACACTGAGTATATACATAGGTAAGGCCAGAAGTCATGTTTCCCCCTAGAACATTCTGCAGGAAAAAAATCATTACACAAAAGAAAATAATGATGATGGTCAGAATAATTTAATTACTACAGTACTAGTAAGTTGGAAGTGGTAGTAATTTTAGTAGTAACAACTGGAGCAATGCTGAACTACTTCCCTTTATTTTATACCACTTAAAACAATTGTGTGTGTGTGTGTGTGTGTGTGTGTGTGTGTGTGTGTGCGCGCGCGCGTGCGCGCGCGCGCTTGGGTATGTGCATATGAGCACAGGTGCCTGTGGAGGCTAGAGAGGGTGTCAGAATCCCTGGGCTGGAGTTATAGGTTGTTGGGAGCCACTCACTAAGAGCTCTGAGAACCAAACTCAGGTCTGCAAGAGTAATATACGTTCTTAACTGCTGGGCCATCTTTCCAGGCCAGAATAAATAAACCCAGTCTTCTTACTCATAATCATTCCTCTAAGTATGAAAAAAATTTCCTTGAAGGAAAGTAACAAGACTCCATTCCTCATTAAGTACGGTATGAAGAAGATACATGAAACTCAGAACAGTTGCTTAACATTAAATCTCTGAGGATTAAAAAAAAAAAAAAAAAAAACAGCTGGTGCAAGAATCTAATGAAATTCCTTACATTGGAGATTGGAGTTTGGAAGCTCCGATAGGGTGAGAATGACATCCCATATTCCTTAGGCTTTGAAACCCTATCTTTATGTTCTTATGAGATAGATGGGCCATGAAATTTTCTCTTAACCATGAGTGAGAAAATTATGACATATTGAGTTGAATAGCAAGAGATGGGTTTTAAAATGTGGGTCTTAGTTATCTTATAAACCTTCACTGTCCTCCTTTGATCGATGTCTTTATTATTTTATGAAAATCCATAATAAGGAATAAAAATCATCTTATTAAATTGACATACTGTGCCTCGAGCCATAGGCAAAGCTGCAAAGATTCATCAACTCAGTTCAGCTGTGTTATTAATATTGCTCTTCCTGATTAGTGTTAATTGGAATATTTTAATTGATGCAATGTTTTACTGCCTTCACAGCTTGAGTGAGTTGAAGTGCAGACAACAAGTTTTCAATAATGGAAACTAACAAAAACTAGCTTGATCTTATTAAGTTTTGTGTGGACATACTGTGGCAAATAGATATCATGAAATTATTGAGCAAGAAAATGGAGTAAAATTAATGCTCACTAGTTCAATTCATTTAACATATGCTTACAAAGGACTTGCTCTATGGTCTTGGGATATGAGAATGGACAAAGCACAGTAAATAACAGTGTGTTGGCAGGTGATGTGGTTAAAGAATGATGCATGGTTTAGGAAATGGAGGACACATGTATAGGAAGGATGGGGTTGTGATATGAAGAATGGACTCAGGACTCTGGAGAGAGGGGTTAGGGGTTAAAAATTTGTATGAATCTTCGATAGGACTAGCGTTAGGTTTCTAGTACTAAACTGGTGCTTCTTTTTGGCCTCTTTGGGTATCTACACACACGAGAAATTCCGACTTCCGGATCCACACACACATACAGGCAATTAAAATAAAAAGCAAGCCAAGGAAAGTGGGTAACACATGCAAAGACTCGGAAGGTGAGGACTTATTGAAGCGGGTCTTAGTGAGAAGAGATTCTAGATAAAAGACAGGATCCCAGGCAGGTTTAAAAAGCACACAGGGCAGGTGAAGAATGAAGAATGTGAAGAATGAAGGAAGGAGAAAGGCAATCTGGAGGCAGCATGGGGAATGTGGGGGCTGACAATGTCTTGTGGACTTCAGTGCCGTCTCTGGCTCTCATTCTGAGTGACTACAGGAGCCCCTGAAGCATCTCTAAAGCAGACTAGCATGGTTCGACTCGTGGCTTTTGTGGTTATCTAGCTCGACTCCTTCAACTACAGTAATTGCCCACTGTAGGCCTGGAAGAGCCCTTCAAAATGAAGAGTGGGAAGCTAAATGAAAACACAGCCTTTGTCTCTGAAGGTCTCAAGCTGTAGGAGGATATGGGCAACTATCAGATTTAAAAGTCAAGGCTAAGAGTGTGAACAGAATTCTGTGGCCTCTCAAGGAACGAAACAATTTCTTTTTACTGTATGAGGAAAAACATAAGTACATAGTTTATAATATGTGGTATCAACCTGAAAACTATTAGAATTTTGATGAAATCAGTTAGAGAATGAGACTAGGGGATAAAGGGGGAGGGGTACAGTAAAGGCACAATATCACAATGACCAAGGGATACTAAAATACATGATGTGTCAGAAGGTCATAGATCTGGCATGGGGAGAGTCATAATGATCCTACACATTTACATTTATTTTTCTGTAAGAATCTTGCTAAGTATGAATGATTGAACAGCTCTGGAAATTACTTTGGTGGTTCCTCAGATAATTGGACATAGTACTACCTGTGGACCCAGCAATACCACTCCTGGGCATATACCCAGAAGATACTACAAAATGTAATAAAGATATGCTCAACTATGTTCAAACAGCCTTATATATAATAGCCAGAAGCTGGAAAGAACCCAGATGTCCCTCAACAGAGGAATGGATACAGAAAATATGGTACATTTACACAATGGAGTACTACTCAGTTATTAAAACAATGAATTTATAAAATTCTTAAGCAAATGGATGGAACTGGAGGATATAATCCTGAGTGAGATAACACAATCACAAAAGAATACACATGGTATGCACTCACTTATAAATTCATATAAGCCCAGGAGCACAGAATACTCAAGATACAATTCACAAACCACATGACACTCAAGAAGAAGGAAGACCAAAGTGTATACTTTGATCTTTCTTAGAAGGGGGTAAAACATCCATGGAAGGAGCTACAGAGACAGAGTGTGGAGCAGAGACTTAAGGAATGACCATATGGAGACTGCCCCACCTGGGGATCCATCCCATATACAATCATCGAACCCTGATACTATTGTGGATGCCAACAAGAGCTTGCTGACAGGAGCCTGATATAACTGTCTCCTGAGAAGCTCTTCTAATGCCTGACAAATACAGAAGTGGATACTCACAGCCATCCATTGTACTGACCACAGGGTCCCCAATGGAGGAGCCAGAGAAAGGACCCAAGGAGCCAAAGGAGTTTGCAGCCCCATAGGAGGAACAACAATGTGAGCTAACAAGTACCCCCAGGGCTCCCAGAGCCTAAACCACCAACCAAAGAGTAAACATGGAGGGACTCCTGGCTCCAGCTGCATATATAGCAGAGGGTGGCCTGGTGGACATCAATGGGAGGAGAGGCCCTTGGTCCTGTGAAGGCTCAATATTCCAGTCTAGGGGAATGCCAGGACCAGGAAGTGGGAGTGGGTGGGTGGGTGAGCAGGGGGAGGATGGACGAGATATGGGGTTTTTCGAGGGAAAACCAGGAAAGGGAATAACATTTGAAATGTAAATAAAGAAAATATCTAAAAGAGAGAGAGAGAGAGAGAGAGAGAGAGAGAGAGAGAGAGAATGATTTATTTTTAAGCTGCAAGGAGGTTAATGAGAGATAAACTTATTTCTTAGCTATACCATATTTACTACTAAACAAGCTTTCAATAAAGCGATTTGTTTAACTTAATTCTAACATTTGCTAAACTTTATTTGGCCACTGAATAGGCTGAGGTTTCCTTTATTAATATTCTGTAGAATATTAATGTTTGGGCAATGATTCCCATAAGTAATAGTAAGAAGGACAAGAAATGGAGATGTAGTCTGGTAAGGTGTTGAGCTATATAATACCATCTGGATTTCAGGAAGTTTTTCCTTAAATGGTATGAATGCAGGATTGTTACATTAACAACTTAACAGCAGAAGTAGAGAAAGCTAAAAATGAGTGCATATTTGGTTGTTATCTTATTCTTCATCTTGCCTCTATTTTTTTTTTTTTGAAGGAAGATAGGTGCTTACGCTTATGTAAGGACTTAAGTCATTAGCATTTCTCCTGAAAAATCTAAAGCTAAAGAAACTGAAACACAATGTGGACTTGTAACATGCATCATCTTTATTCAGAACAATGTCACAAAGCCTAAATTAGATTTCATTGAATTAATGCAGCCGTGAGAAAACTTGGGAGTATATTTAGCTTGTGTATTAAGTATGCCTTTTATTTTTAGACTCCTACTTTCATTTTCATTTTTTTTCCCTCAGAGAAATAAGGTCACACTAGAAACTATGCCATAGAATTGAAAGAGATATTGAGACAGGAATTTAATCAATGGTATTTATAGAAGAAAAAAAAAAGATGTAAAAAGATTCTGCTTGAGTTTGACTTCAAGAAACTCAGCTTCATATTCATTATTTTGATGAGTTTTTTCAACTTACCATGTTTTTGTTTTCAGAAAAACTGTAGGTATAATTCCTTGGAGGATAACTCTTCATAATTTCATTTTTATAACTCTAGTGCTGGTGAAAGGTTAAAACTTCAGTTGATAATGTTATAGCATAGCTGAAGCTTTTAATTGGTTTCTTCTTTTTTTGTAATTAAGTAAATGATTTAAGTGAGTGTACTTGTGTTCGATTTAAAGGATGAAAACAAAGACAAATTTTGCCTGTTCAGCTGCATGTGTCAGGGAAAGTCTATCCAATGATGCTGTGGAGCTCTGGATTCCTTTTCCAGCTCTTTCCATGACGAAGGGAAGGACAGGTAAAGAGCAATAGAAGAGTCGTTTCCATCTTACGTAATCCCTAACATACCAAGACTAGATGCAATTGAAAGAGGTCGAAGTTTAGGCAATTCTGCTTGGCATTTGCATGGATCAGCTATTAAGAAAAGGAAGGATATGCATCGGCAAGAAGGGATAATAACAATACTACTTTGTACCAGACCAAGGGGGGAGCTGAGTAGATATCTAAACCAATCACTGCAGGAGAAATCAGAATCCTTTGGTACCTACACTTTCTCAAAGATCTTAAGAAACTCAAAATATATTACAGTTACTTATGTAGACTGAAGATCAAAGTACTGTCTCACTGGGTTCAATTATCATAGTCTATCAGTCTAATGTAGATTATTTATCCATGATTATGATACTTTTAATATATGGATGTTTTCAGGAATTTAACCACTTATATATTCTTGTGGACTTGATAATTCTTATTCAAATTGGAAGCATATAATTAAATTGACAGGATGGAAATATAAATACTGTATTTGAGTCTTCTTTACCTGGGTGGAGATCATTGGGTGGTTTTACTGTATTTCAAGTGGTTACAGACTCAGTGTTATGCCTCCTCTAATTTTATATGTTAAATCTTAATTACCTATGTGTTACCAAAGGAACATTGAATGACGTCAGTAACCTTATAAAAAGGGACTCCTACAATCCTCCTCACTTTCCCACACACCAAGGCACAAGAAGATAGTAGTCTCTGAACCAGTTAGTAGCCCTCCCTACATGGTAAATCTGTTGTCACTCTGATCTAGAACTTCTCAGGCTCCAGAACTACCACAAACACAGTTTTTGTTGTTGCTAAGTCATTCATAGGATGGCAGCTTACATAGCAATCAAAACAGTCTAAGGCATAGTTTTCAAAGCACTCAAGAAATCATTTTTTGCTCCTCCCAAAGGAAAATGAAACCATGAGCTGTCAAGTGATGTGTTGAAAGTGCCTCATTTGTTGCTAGAGCTAGAGTTGAAACCAGATTGACACTGTCAATCCATCTTCATCCCACTATCTTGTCCTTTGTGCTGATAGTTACTGCAGTGTACTGCATTTTAAAAATGCTTCCTCATTATGAACCATGCCGGGCTCATCCTCAAATGCGTTTAGACATGGACATTGTTAGTACATCCTTTGAAGAGGACACAAAAGGTACACTGCAGCAATAAATACTTCCAAAATTCCTGAAGAGAGCAAAGCCTGTGAATGCTTCCCTATTATGCCTTTTATAGGGTCCTCTAGGAAAGAATTTAAGCTAAGAACTTCTGGTGTATAGCACTAGGAAGCAAGGAGTTCACAGGTGAACCAGGCATTAGATTTTGTTTACAGAGTTAAATAATAGTAATTAGATTTGAGAATCAGAATCTATAAAATGTGACATATTTTTCATAATTTATTATGAATTAGAGGTAAGTAGGTGAATGGATAGGGAAATTATACC
>NC_034591.1:122674161-122675345 GCF_900095145.1 Mus pahari | reverse complement strand
AACAACAATATGAACTAACCAGTACCCCCTGAGCTCGTGTCTCTAGCTGCATATGTAGCAGAAGATGGCCTAATTGGCCATCATTGGGAAGAGAGGCCCCTTGGTCTTGCAAACTTTATATGACCCAGCACAGGGGAATACCAGGGCCAATAAGTGGTAGTGGGTGGTAGGGGAGCAGGGTTGGGGGGAGGGTATAGGGAACTTTCAGGATAGCATTTGAAATGCAAATAAAGAAAATATCTAATAAAAAAATTTAAAAGAAAAAAGAAAAAAAGGAAGTGATCAAAAATACATATTATTTTGTTTCTTCATAATTTTGATTGTCTTTGATGAGACCAGAATCATCCCATATTCATGAAGAGAGGTGTCAATAATTAAAGATCTCTTAACTAGTAAAACACAAAATTCTTACTTTCATTCTAGCTAAAAATCTAGCCAATGGTTATGGATAAAAGGTAGAAGTACTCTATGGAGGAGTTAGAGAAAGGACTGAAGAAGCTAAAGGGGCTTGCAACCCCATAGGAAGAACAACAGTATCAATCAATCAGAGTTCCCAGGGTCTAAACCACCAACCAAGGAGTACACATGGAGGGACCCATGGCTCCAGCCACATATGTAGCAAAGGATGGCCTTGTCGGGCATCAGTGAGAGAAGAGACCCTTGGTCCTGTGAAGGCTTGATGCCCCAGTGTAGGGGAATGCCAGGGCAGGGAGGTGGGAGTGTGTGTGTGTGGGGTACACATTCATAGAAGTAGGAGGAGGTGGGATGGGGGGGGGTTTCTGGGGGAGTTGAGGAATCAGGAAAGGGGCTAACTTTTGAAATGTAAATAAATAAAATATCCAATAAAAAGGAAAAAAATAAAAAAGAAAAATGGTGGAAGTGACAATACACTGCCTCATTGTAAGTAGGGCTACTTCTTACAGGCTGACACTAGAGATTAATTGCCTTTATGAATAGATGGCATTGTTAACTAGACTTCTTTTAGCTTTAGAGAACTGCAGAAGAAGGGGAGTAGAAACTTAAACTAAAAAGTAAGACTACTACTTCTAGAAAGCAAACTCATTTTCATTTATAGTGAAGCTAAGTGTGAAGGTTTTCCTTCCTTCCTTCCTTCCTTCCTTCCTTCCTTCCTTCCTTCCTTCCTTCCCTCCCTCCCTCCTTCCTTCCCTCCCTCCCTCCCCCTC
>NC_034591.1:122672540-122673971 GCF_900095145.1 Mus pahari | reverse complement strand
TGTCCTTCCTTCCTTCCTTCCTTCCTTCCTTCCTTCCTTCCTTCCTTCCTTCCTTCCTTCCGTCCTTCCTTCTTTCCTTCCTTCCTTCCTCCCTCCCTCTCTATCTTTTTCCTTTTTTGTTTCTTTCTTCCTCTCTTCTTTTAAATTTAAATTCTAGCTTTGTGTATGCCATTTTATATGAGGTTATCTTTAATTCACCTCCTAATGTGCAGAAATAATTTAGCAACTGAACTTGATGTTTTGCAGCAACCATTATGAAAACAGTAAGACTTCCCCAAGGAGGTTACCCATCTCAGGTCATTGGAGATATGACAGAGTTATCTCGATCTTTTATGAAAGCTCTGCTCTGCTTTGCAAATCTTCATTTGCCAGGGGGATGTTTCCATAAATACTGTTACTTCAGGATGTGTATTCTGAAAATTTATAACATATGTGTGCTTTTAATAGTGTAGAATAGTTTATCAGTATACCTATTTTAAAAGTAAGAATTTAATGCAAGTGTCTAGCGATCTATTTCTTTGTTTCTCTCTTTCTGCATTTCTTGAGAGAAAAAGAAGCTAAGATGATAATAAATACCTTTCGATATTAGAAGTGAGTATTATGTGAAGGGATTGGATGTGACAGGTGTCTCAGAGCAAGATGGTTTCTGTAGCTGATTTTTCCTTAAGGACTTCTTCAGTTAGTAGAATATTACTACAGAAATCTGAGTGTATTTGTTAATTCAATTGGTTTTCTGCCATTTTTGCTTGGAGAGCTCACAGCCAGAATTAGAAGATATTCAGTTGCAAACGAAGAGATGCATGTATCAATCAGCTTTAAACATGTTTAAAGCATCTTCTAAGCTAAAAATGATATTAATATTCAAGCAAAATAACATTATGTGTAGTTGCTAGAGGGAATGCAGATTCTGCAATGATCCATCTTTGAAATAAATAGCAGCAGTGACTATATTTAGCAAATACCAACAAAAATTTGGTAGTAGAAAGTTTTGTTACTTGAGTCAGGCATTTCAACATTTCTCATTGTAAAAATGTCTTATCAGGCTCTCTGCTAAGAAAGTATAGAGATTGTAATAAAAATGGTGGGCAAGTGTAATGGGTTGAGTAGTGGTCCCATAACAGATAAGCTATAGGGGCCAGAGGGATAGTCCAATGGTTAGGAGCACTTGGTGAGGTTTGGTTTC
Source organism: Mus pahari (assembly GCF_900095145.1). Classification (NCBI taxonomy): domain Eukaryota; kingdom Metazoa; phylum Chordata; class Mammalia; order Rodentia; family Muridae; genus Mus; species Mus pahari. Next base: position 122,672,788 of record NC_034591.1, on the reverse strand, counting down.
CAGCTCCATATAAATGATCATAATCATCTGCAACTCCAGTTCTAGGAGTTCTAGGTCGCCTCTGTAGGCACAAGGTGCATATATTCTACATGTATATATGCAAACAAAACACTTATATTAAATAAAAATAATAAATCATTTTTAAAAAGATACATATATAAACCTTAGTTACAACTGGCTTTGTGAGCTGGGTGGTAGTGGCGCATGCCTTTAATCCCACCACTCAGGAGGCAGAGGCAGGCGGATTT
>NC_034591.1:122668028-122672530 GCF_900095145.1 Mus pahari | reverse complement strand
AGCCTGGTCTACAAAGTGAGTTCCAGGACAGCCAGGGCTATACAGAGAAACCCTGTCTCGAAAACCAAAACCAAACCAAAACAAAACAAAACCAAAAAAAAAAAAAAAAAAAAACCCCACAAAAACAAGAAAAAAACAACTGGCTTTGTATGGAAAAGGGAGCCTTTTATAGAAATGACTACAGGTCTTAAGAGAACAAAATCGTTATGCATTAGCTTAGTAGGTCCTACAATTGACACACATGCTTTAAGTAAAGCTTGTGAAATTAGACACACAGAAGCAAAGGTGCATATACACAGAAAGAACTGGAAATGAAATGGCCACAGCTCATAACTGTGTTGGTAGCTACTTTTTGGTACAAGAAACATAGGGGACAGATTGTTTTCTTGAGACTCCAGAAAGAATGTATGTCTGCTAGGTTTTGCACATCTAACTTCCAGATGCATAATGGAGGAAAAACTCTTTAGATTTCCTGACAGCAAACTTAGGTTTCTCTGTAATGGTGGCATAGAAAACAAGCATACCAAGCTTGTATTCTCTTGCTTCATGTGCTTCATTAGTCAGAAGTAATGCATCTCTATTATGTTTTGGAGACTTCGCTTTCAGAATCACAAAAGAGCAAAAATCTGTTGCCTTCTAGCCTGCAGACTAAGGTTGACTTACGATAGCAGCCTGGGAAACCATTGTACCAGGTTTGCATTACCCAAATTGTCACTCATTTGCATAAAGTTCAATATCTTTCCCTATAGAAAAATGTTTCCTTTAATAAAGTGATAAAATAAATAACCAAACCTACCACCATTTGCTTAATTTTTTTCTTTTACAACAATCCCATGAGTTGTGTAGTAAAGTTCATTTTATTATCCTTACTGGAGATTGAAGGCTTGTTCTTAAGGAAGTGGAGTTTGTGGGAACTCCTATTTTGCTCTTTCTTTTCTCCTTGTATACAGCGCATAATATGTTTAAAACCCTGGGGTTATACTGGTGACAAAGAGCTTACAGGCTACCAGGGAAGATATATGAGATTCACAACAATATCCAATCTCACTTAAATCTTATCTAAACAAAAAGCATAATGCTTAGAACTTCTGCAATTTGGTAATAACAGATGCTCATTATTGTCCAATATTTATCTATTTTACACACATGATTTGCAGAAAGAAACAATGAATTCACATGCCTAGTGACAAAAGCACCTTGTCACTACAAATACAGAAATTATGGGTGGCAGAAAAGGCAGCTGCTCATTGGTCAGCCTGTAAACACTATCCTCTAACCAATGATAAGGACTTTGTGTTGCTAAAGCCACTGGACACAGCTAGCTATTCAACATCACAGGAAACAAAGGAATTTTCCTCAAGTCATCCTGGTGGCTGGTTTGACTGATGTGTTAAACAGTAAGTTCTCAAGCAGAACATTCCACAGAAAGCGTGTCTGCTGGGGGGTTGAGTCATGCAGTGCACATCTGCCCACTCTTGCTCTTACTTTGCTGTGCTTGACTGGTTCTGCTCCTCTACCATGGGAGGAAGTCCTGAAAATAGCTCTCCCTGAGAACTTGCAGGGAAAAAAAAAATCTGTCCTAGATGGCTGGATCATTTACATCATGAAAGCAGCGAGCTCTCTTAGTTGATCTCCAGAGATATATTACACTTCAATGGCTCTCTCTTCAGTTCACTTGCACATACCTAATTCCTTTTGATGGTGCCAAAGATGGATGAAGAAGAGGCCTAGCTCCACATTTCAGTTACCTTTCTGTTGCAGTAATAGCATACCACGATCAAGGCCACTTACAAAGGAAAGCATTTAAGTGGGGGCTTACAGTTTTCGAGGGTTAGAGTCCATGATGGTAGAGCAAAAGGATAGTGATTAGAATAGGTGAGAGCTTACATCTTGATCTGAAAATTGGATACACACACACATACACACACACACACACACACACACACACACACACACACACACACACACATACGCTAATGCTTAAAGGCCTGCTGCTAGTGGCACACATCTTCTCTAAGAAAGCTACAGACAACTAATTCTACCCAAACAATTCCACCAACTGGGGAGTAGAGTATTTAAGCATATGATCTCATGGCAGAGCAGTGGAGTGGCCATTCTCACTCAAATCACCACACTTCACTAGGGGGAAGTAGCACATAGAAGGTTATAAAAGGCTGGCCATATGCTAAGTGATTTCAGATAAATTATTTCTATTTAGCCTGGATTTTCTCTCTTTAAAAGAGATATAATGATTTTTTCTATATATACATGAAGTGAAATTATGCTTGCAAATTGTGCAATCCAGCATATAGTAAATACTAACCACAAACTGCTGTTATTATTATCATCATTACAATATTGACTGCACCTTCTCAATGAAAAAGTTACCTCATTTGGAAACTAAAACTTGGCCAAAGTCCATAAGCATTTTTCTTGTGTAGTAGAGAAAGAATGTAAGGTAAAGCTAAAAAATACGTGGACTCTTTAGACTCTGTCTTGGAACAACCTCTAAACCTTTCAAGTTCTTATATAGTTAAATGAAATTTTTATTTAATTTTCCTTTTTTTAATTTATTCTTTAATCTATTTTTGACAGTCCAGACTTTATCCTCCTCCTGGTCCACTTTCTAGCTGATCCACATGTCACACCTCCTTCTCCCATCTCTAAGAGTATGTCCCCCTACCAGACCTTCACACCCCTTGGGGTCCCAAGTCTCTCAAGGGTTAGGTGCATCTTCCCTGGCTGAGCCTAGACTTGGCAGTCGTCTGCTATATATGTGTGTTGGGAGCCTCATATCAGCTGGTATATGCTGCCTGATTGGTGGCTCAGTGTCTGAGAGATCCTGGTATTCTACATATTCATTGCAACCCCTTTGATTTCTGTTGGAAAGAAATTTATAAGGTGCACCTACGTGAGAAACAAGGCCAAGCTGGCTTTTCAGCTACAAGTCAGTAGCTATGGGAATACAATGATGATGATGATGATGATGATGATGATGATGATGGTGACCACCACCACCATCATCATCATCATCCAGTGTATCTGTCCCATGAGTCACATCTTTAATGCTTATAACTTATCCATTGTTAGTAATTACTATTTATATAGGAGGAAAAAGATTCTGAATGCAGAACCTGACTATACTATAAAGCTAAAAGTCAAACCCTACATAATCAGGCTGTAGACCAGGACCTAATATACTGGCCCTCTGTTGACTAATGTTGACTAGTGTTCAGGCAAGTCACTAGGAATTCTGGGTACCAATGATACTAAATAGCTACAGCATCATATGTAGTAAACAGTCAGATGCTTATAAGGTAGAAACCTTAAACATAGAAGTTCCCTCCAATCTTCCACTCCCCCCCCTCTCTCTGACTGTCATATATTTACAAAAGAAAGGTTTCGCCAAGCCTTGAGGTTCTTACTCCTATTATCCCTGGGAAAAAATAGGCAGACTTCAAAGCTAGCTGAAGGAGCATGTGGTTCCAATATAAGTTCTTCAGAAACTGAGTTTGACAATGCCTCCATTTTGATGTTGGCATTCTTAGGAATATGTTTTAGAGCAGTGGTTCTCAACCTTCCCAGTGTTGTGACTCTTGAATCTTCATGTTATTATGACACCACCTCCATAAATTTTTTTTCTGTTGCTACTTCAGATGTGTAATTTTTGTGATGGTTATATATCTTAATATGAATATCTGATATGCAGGATATTTGATATATAAACCTACCCCACAAAGAGGGCATGGTCTACTGGTTGATAACTGCTGTTTTTGAGCCTTTGAGAGTAGGTGCCTTTCAATTTGGCCTTCAAAATAACGTTTTGTAGAAGATTGTAATTTAATTAGAGAAGAAAATTTCAACACAGTAGATTCACTGAAAGACTGTAGTTAATGAGGCCAATAACTTAGTTACAAGTACCTTATTGCAGAACCTTCTTTTATAGGTATTTTTAAGGTGTGATTTTGAGTATTTTTACCTGTTGTAAATAGACAACTGTGATATTTTAGAAATCAGTAATTTATATTTCTACATTCTATTCATAGTTTAATGTGAGGTCTAACATATTCTATCAGTCTATACTCAGTGGGGCTAAATAATTTGTTATTATTTCATATATTAAATGAGTGGGTGCTAGCCACAAGAGTTAACAGGATACAGAAGAAAATTCACATTAAATAAAGCTATATACTTAGAATGGTCTTTTCATTTTAAAAACAACAACAATGAGAACATCAACAACAACACTCTCTTGCACTGTACTTCACACTCTAGGATCACATTTCAAAGCCAATGGGGATCTGAATGGGAAAAATATGAGGTACTCTCTAATTATTTTTTTTCCTGCCAGTGACTGAACCCCAATAGGGATGTTTGCCAGTGTCTCAGAAGAAGAGACATCTAAAAAGAAAAGAAAAGAAAAGAAAAGAAAAGAAAAGAAAAGAAAAGAAAAGAAAAGAAAAGAAAAGAAAAGAAAAGAAAAGAAAAGGACAGAAGAGGGA
>NC_034591.1:122653944-122667968 GCF_900095145.1 Mus pahari | reverse complement strand
GAGGAGGAGGAGGAGGAGGAGGAGGAGGAGAAGGAGAACTACAAGGGAGTATCCAATACCATCAGACCAGTGTGGCACTGAGAGAAGAAATCACTTACAATAAAGAACATATAGCTGGGCATTGGTGGTACAAGCCTTTAATCCCAGCACGTGGGAGTCAGAGGCAGGCAAATTTCTGAGTTCGAGGCCAGCCTGGTCTACAGAGTGAGTTCCAGGACAGCCAGGGCTACACAGAGAAACCCTGTCTCAGAAAACAAACAAACAAACAAAAAAGTTAGTATAAATAGAAAGAAGAGGTTGTGGACCTTCTTCTTCTTCTCCTCCTCCTCCTCCTCCTCTCCCTCCCCTCCCCCTCCCCCTTCCCCTTCTTCCTCTTCCCCTTCCCCTTCCCCTTCTTCTTCTTTGTAGGTGGTGACTCAACAGTGGAAAGAAAATTCAACTTATTTTACTTACTGAAAGCCTACATCAATTTATAGTCCTCCTTCTGTTATTCTGGCAAAGAAGCACTAAAACCATAAACACAGGTACCATAACCACAGCCCACTCAAACCAAGAGTGGGAAGAAAGAGTCCAAGGATAGGCTAGTAGAATGGAGGAGGATCTGATAGTGAGCTAGACCATACCAAACATATAACAGTGGATATACATTGATAACAACAGTAATCTTTCTAATTAGTTTGAATTAGCAGCTAGGATTATTATTTTATTAGTAGTGAATAAAAATAGTATATAATATAGTATAGAGTTAGAATAAAAGGCATGCTGGAAGTTTTCAGATCCTGGCTTCCTATTTTAAAACTATGGGACCTTGGTTAAATATTTAAATTCTCTGTGCTCTACTTTATGAAATTCCTGGAGACCACCTAAGTTTATGTCAAGATTAAGCAAGCTAACACTATAAACTATTTATGCTAGTTCCTGGCATAAAGTGAATTCTGGTACATACTTGCTTGTTTTGGTTATAATGTAGTGGCATTGATGTTATTGACACTACCTGGTTTGTGTGAATTTTCTCTGCCCAGGACCATGATATAAAAATGCACTGTGCATTACTGACCTAATAAGCTCATCAAGGATGCTCCCCACTTCTCCCCTGTCACCAGGGAGGAAAGAGACTCAGAGAATGTGAATGACTGTCTGTGCAAAGAAGTTGTAAGTGGCAGACACTGAATTTGATGGGAAGGAAACTGAATTTTTCATCTACAATGAAGCCATTACAGAATTCTTAATTCCCTGGAGATTCTGAAGATGTGATCTGGCTCTAATCATGTACACACTGTTGGTTTTTGCAGAAGTAATACCTACATGTTCATGACAACTGAATGCTTTTTCAATTTCTTCATCAGGAGGTAAAATAATTCTGCTCATATGACCTATCCAATCACCCTTCCCTTAATTCATATTTGTATTAAAACTCCAGTATTTGATCTTCTTAGAAAGCCTTCAGATCTGCCATATTCTGCTTAGTTGCCAAGTTCAAACCACATAGTCATTTTATTGCGAATCTATTATATTAATTTCTGATAGTGATTTTTCTCATGTCTGAGTATCAAGAAAATTGTTCAAGTACAAAATAGAAGCATTTGAATGAATTACTGAGGTCACTCATTATACTCAAGGTTAGCACTTTATTTCTGGTCTTGAGATTGACACTAGATTTTACTCTCCTGGAAATCTGCCCTTGCAGACCTCCAATGTTGCTCACTCTACAATTCATTGCAGTTCTCAAAAAAAAAAAAAAAAAAAAGGATCTAACAATTCTTAGCATTAGAAATCACAGGCCAAACATATTTTTCAAGGTCATGCTGCTCTTGGCTTTGGTAAAACCTATTTTTTTTTTCCTGAACATGCTTAAGTCTCTTGAAAAAAGATGAAGACTAGGTTTTGATAATTACCAATACTGCTCATTATTTCAGGCAGGCCAGAAGTAGTGGTTTAGAAGTGGGAATCACTCATTGTCTCTTAGATCTAAACTCAAACATCTTACTCATCAGAAGGGGCAGTGGGTAAAAGAGCATACAAGTTCTGTGGTATATTTCTACCCTCAAAGACGCTTGGCTGACTTCTCAGAATGAAGGTCTCTCCTGACTTTCAACTATCTTAACACAAACAATGGGTTGTCCACAGCATGGAGGTTGCCTTATATAATCTTTTAAATTTGTTTTTGCACATGTAATGTGAGTGTGTATTTTTATGTGCATGGGTAGATGGAGCATCAGTGAGTATGTATATGTGTGCTCATATCCACATACATTAGAATACATGTAGAAGTCAGAGGACAACTTATGGGGGTCCATTCTTGTCTTCCATCATGTGGGATCTGGGGATTAAACTCCAGTTACCAGGATTGGCGGCATAGGGCTTTCAGTCTCTACCCTCACTTTTTAATCTTAACACTAGTCTCACTAAATTGTTCAAGGTAGACCTGAATTTTCTCTGTAGCCCATCCAGGTCTTGAATTTGCTATTCTCCTACCATCACCTCACAAGTAATTAGAATTACGAGTCTGTACTACCATACTATAGCTTCCCAGTTCTGTAGGCAAATATTGTGAGATTTGTCATCTCTATGATTATATGAACTAATTATTCACAATAAAACATCTTCTCAAGATAAATATACATCTCTTCTTGAGTCTCTGGAGAATACTGATTAGCACACTTATGGAATTTTACAAAGAGTAAATATCAATCAACAGTTGTACACAGAAAGAAGTATCCCTCTTTATGACTAGGCTAAGATAAATAATATTAGAGGTTTTAGGGTATCTTATACAAGGAAGTTAATACTTGAGAGGAACCCTCAAGTTCAAACATTAAAATATTTAATTTGAAAGAAAATTTAAAAAGCTGTCCCCTAACTTACACTCCTGTGCACATCAGAAAGAAAATCAAGGCTTAATAAAATCTTATATGAGCCACACAAATGAATTCTAAAATTTACCTGATCAGGTCAAGTTTCAGAAATTAAATAACTTGCTCAAAATAAGACCACTGTCACATGCCAAGTAGGACTGGGATTTTCAACCAAGGACATTTGTCACCAAAGCTCTGCTCCTTTTAGGTCATGGTAGACCCACCTGAGGTTGTCTCTCCCTGCCTGGATTCTATTCCCTTCATAAAAATATTTGGTTCTCTAGGGTTCAGGTCATATTTCCCATGATATCATCTTAATTTGACACTTTGATTCAGTATGATTTAGCCTGAAATGAGTTATTTTAATTAGGTCACACATATTAATGGTATATTACACCTAGAAGAATCTTAAAATGAATCAAGTTATTCATTTTTCTCATTCTTCACTAAAGTAGAGCGAAGGACAGGAAGGGAAAACACCCTTTGTATACTCCTGTACAAAGACCACAGCAGGTAATCAACCTTTAACTGCAGCTTTTGTTCCCAAGGCTATTGGGCCAGGAAGTCCTAAGTATTTACCTATGTCAGCCTCTGCCGACCTATGATTATAAGTACACACCATATCCCCTCCAAACTTTTAGTGGCATTTTTTTTTTTGTGGGGGGAGATAAAGGCAAAGCACATAATTAAATGTAAATCACTTTATTTATTTCTAGATTGATATTTTTCAACATTAACCCAATATCCAGAATGTTATCTTTTCCCTCTGAGCCTTCATTTAGGGGTTTAATGTTATTAGAATGAGGTTTATGTTGAAGATCATTTCTACCACTTCTTAGCAACATGACCTCAGAAAAAGATCTTCATCTTCCAAAAATTTCATCTTTTCACCTGATAAGTGGGGCTACTTATATGGTTTCTAAACAATATTTCAGCAGATAATATAAATAAAGTGTTTGCAACTAATTTTAACAATGGTGATTCTTAAGTTGTCTTCATAATACCAAATACTTTAAAGAAGAGTGTATATCTATGATACAGCACAGCATCCTCCTAAGTCTATTGCTTTTGTATCCATTCTTCTAATCTAAATTTTCAGGTTAAATTTTCCCTAGTGATGTGTTTCAGGAAGAATTATAAACAAAGTATTCAATCTGTAGTATTCAATCATGATAAAATAGTTGATTAATTATAGATTATACACAAAAACAACCAGAGAGAACTACTGATAATAAGGAGAGTATGTTTTGGGAAATTATACACAGCAGCTTTGTTGTAAACATTATAAACTGAAAAAAAAAGCAATAAAAATCATGGAGAAAGCCAGATAAAGAACAGAATTATTTTAAGTTTTCACTAAATGTCAAACTAGTAGATTGGGGACAGTAACCATTGCCCTGCAATGATCAAGTAATATTTCAAAATGCCAAGAATAGATATTTTTTGCTAAGTGACAAGTTCTATCTTAGGTTAAAATGCTATCTTATAACATGCAAAGCTGGTTTGTTGGAGATTTTTTGTACATAATGCATACATCATAGCAATAATTTAATAATTTCAGTTAATCTAGAGAATATTGGTGTTGACTTCTTTTACAAGCCTGTGTTCTATTGAGGAAAAAAGTCACAATTAGCTTCTAACTCTTCTGTTTGGTTCATAATTCATTTCTTCATTCATTTCAGTTCCTAAATACTGAACCATGGTAGCCTTGACAATAGTCTATTGTTGACAAAGGGAGAATACCAATGTGGAGTAGCATAATGATGGGGAGAGGCAAGACTCCCTAATAACAGCAATAGGACCATGTTGCCTTCTGGGGTCATGCTCACCATGGACTTCGAGGGCTCTGAGAATTTGGAGTAATTGAAATGAGATGCTGGTTTCTGTATGCTCCCTTACAGTGCTGAGTAAATACGGTTCCGGTCGGGACAGTTAAGGGAATTATCAGCTTGTTTCTAAGACACTCTTCAGCCCTAAGCTTGGATATCCTTGAAAGCACTTCTTAAGCATCTCGTTGCTTTCCTCACCACAGGACTCTGGGACACATGCATTCTTTCTCTCTCTTTTTTATTATGTATTATAGAGCAGAAAGATAAAGAAAAGTAGTAGCTTAGCCTGAAAGCCACAGGGAATGAGCACTAACCAGATTTTCAAAGTAAAATGTTACTAGCTCTTGGTCCCCAAAGGAAATCATGGCACCTGGTCTCCTGTCTGCACAGTGGTATAGCCTAACTTCTTAGAGAAACAGCCAGAATGTTGAGACTTACACTGACTCTTTGTTAGAAAGAAAGGCAGGAGTTTTTGTAAACCATCCATTCCTTTCCATTAAAGGGAAAGAAACACAATAAGAAGGTCAGAATCTATTATAGGTATGCATTTTCAATCCTTTATTGCCACTTAGAAAGTGTTTGGTAAGATGATGTTTCACAGAAGGCATCCTCAAAGGGTTAATATAGAGTTATAAGTGTCTTAACCTCAACATCTATCTTTAGCTAAAGCTTGTATCCATCTCACTCAGAGCAGACTCCCATTGTTTGTTCCCGTTTCCACTTTCAACCTGTAACTTATTTCGTATATTTGATATATGAAATATATTTCATACAAAAGATGGTAGAAGATTGTCTCATAATTGAACATGGATGAATGAAGTTAACAAGGAATATAAAATACAGGCAGATGCCACTGAAAACAGCATTTTTATTTTCTGGACCCAAGATTCTAACACCTTTATTCTTGGTTCTAGCTTCTGGCAGATGTTCTATTTCAATCGGACTTCTGGTATATTTTTTCCTTTTCATTTTAATGTAACCCTGCTATGATCATTTTTTTTTCTTCACCTCTTCTCATTCATTTGAGATTGTAGCAGAATCATACCTAATTTCACTCTGAGTTTCCCAGTATTCCTTGCAAACTATAGTATGCTCTTAATAGTTAGCATTTAAATACAGATCAAAACATTTGACTTAACTTGGGATTAAAATTGTGAGAGGTAATTACAATCCTCAAAGAATTCACATCACCTAAGATTTATAATTATAAATGTAAGGATTCTGAGGATCAGTTTTTTCTATAACACACAGTATCTTAGCTTCTTCTCTCAGAGAATGAAAGTGTGTTATTATAGACATGAAAGTGGCAAATCTTTTCACCCATGGAAGCATAAAATTTCGATGGCATGAGTATATAAGGGCGTCCAGAAACACAGACATGCTTCTCAATCATGGTCAGAAAGGAATATTAAGGGACGGATGTCAGGATGTAACTGTATCTTCTAGGAGGATGAACGTGACCAGAGAGCATAACTCATTTAGAAAAGCTTGATGTTATACAGATGCCAGATGTGCTGTGTTCCCTTGAAGGGTGAAATTCAGATTTTTATTTTGGGGTAGCAAGCAGTTTGGGAGCTCAGAGTGGAGTTTTTATCAGATGATTTTTTTCTCATTACATATATTCATTGTACGTAGTACTGTGCTCTATATGAGCACTTTCACAGATTTATGCTTTGTGTATTGAGAATATGCCCCCACATCTAATTCCCTTCCCTTTCTCATCTTTTGTTCCCCTAAACATCTTTGTTCCTTCTTTCATGTCATATATGTGTATAAGATTCTGTGTGTTCATATAAAATCAAGGAATCAAATATTAGAGAAAACAAAAAAATTCTTTCCAAATATGTCTTATTGTGTCTATTTTCCTGCAAATGATACAACTTTGTTTTTCTTTATTATATCAAAAGCTCAGTTGTGTATCTACAAATTTTCTTTAGCTACACCAAGGTTATTGGGCATGTATGTTGGTTCTCTATGTCTGCTATTGTGACAAGTGATGGAGTGCTAATTAATGAGCAAGTATCCTTGTGATATGCCAACCTGTAGTCCTTTAAGTTCATATGTAGAGGTAACACAGGTGGTCATATGGTAAATCTACTTTCAGGGGTTTGAGAAATCTCTGGACTGATTTCATAGAGGCTGGACCAATTTACCTTCCAGGCATCAGTGTGTAAGGATTCCTGTTTTTCACATCCTTTTGAACAGCAACAGAAAACAATTAACTGAGTCAAAAAACGCTTTAGGAATGGAAGGTTGTGTTTCCTACCCTACATCTAACAGAGGATGAATATCTAGAACACAGAGAGAACTCAAATGTCCAAGAGATGAGAAATAAAATAACTCCATCCATAAACCAGCTAATGGAATAGAGTTCTCAAAAGACAAAGGATGAATGGCCAATAAACACAGAGTATAACTGTTCAACATCGCTAGCTATCAGAGAAATGGAAATTAAAATGACACTAAGATTTCATCTCACCAGGCAGAATGACAGTCTCCAAGACAACAAATAACAATGAATCCTTTTCTTAATAATACCAACCATGATCCCTCTCACACAGAATTCAAACAAAAAGTAAAATAAAATAAAATAAAATAAAATAAAATAAAATAAAATACACCATGCATATTGAACATTTGAAGCATCCCGAGCCCTTGAAGATGATAAATGTGATGTGATGGGTGTTTGTTTGCTTTGTTTTATTTTTTTTGTTTGTTTGTTTGTTTGAGAAACGTGTCTAGAGGTCAGAGAAACAATCTCTTATGCATGAACAGACTTAAAAAAAACTTTGACACTGAAAAGATTCACATAGTCAAGGGCAAAGTGTCTAACACTAGGAAAGCACATCTTAGTGGGAACCTCGGTGCTGACGCCAGCACCATTTACAATATTCTGAGTGGGTCTCTATAAGCAGGTGGTACTTCCCAGAAGGATCTACTTTTAGATCGTTGTACTTAGAGATGCTGAAAGATTTGCGGAGAGGATGAGTCTGGGACACAGGAGTTTTTTCTCTTCAATAACACAGTGGTCACTGCTATTTCTGGGATTCCCACCTTCATCTTTGCCAGAAAGTTTTTAAATCTTCAAGTAAGAATGAATGCTCAGGTGCCTTTTTCAAATAAATTAATAAATAAGTGAAGTTCTTAAGTCATGATCCAATTTTGACATAGCTTTCTTGGAGTTAATAGTATATTGACTGGAATCATGTATGGTTAACCAGTCCTTATAGCTAATAATGCTCAAGATGTTTGGTAATTCTTCTCCAATCCTAACAGTTGACAAGAAAACAACTGTCATCATTTTCTGTGTGACTGTCACATAGCCCAAATGTATTATCCTGATTCTTACTTAGGTGGCAGGACACAGAAACATTTTTTACTGCTATTTCTCAACAGGGAACCCTGAAATCTTGAGGGAATGAAATAACTTAAAACAGCCAATTCAATATGTGACAGAGCCACCATGTGAGCTCTGGTCAGTTTCCCAACAAAATTTGTCCTCCTAAATATCTTTTTTTTTTTTTTTTTTTTTTTTTGTGGAACCTGATGATTCATAAAAATGGTGATTTGGGTTTCTAATTAAGAACCAACTGCCTGCAAAGGAAGCCATTAAATGTTTGTCAGAGTTTTAAGCCACTGCAGCACAATTACTTAATAGCACTACTGGTATAATCCCAAGCCCCTCCCGAATAAAAACAATACAATCATAGCCTGCTTTCTAAAAGTGCTTTCCTTGTCAATTATATTTAAAACAATTACTTTGTTGATGATTTAATCTTCTGAAGGAAATAAATGCTAGTATGGGGCATTAAGAGGCTAACACAGGAAAGGATATGAACTGCAATTATAATTTGTTTCTTAGCAACTAATAGCAAAAGTTATAAAGTTGATTCTAGCCCATCTATAAGAGGCAGTATTACAGCTCTGGGAATAGAGTGACGGCCCTTAACAGTATAATGCTGTGAGTAATTTGCCTTTGGTACTATCATAAGAGAAATTATTTTGGATCTGCTTGGTCAAAGCCCTAAAGAATTCTCATTAAAAGCCAGCTATTATTCTGCATGTTGTTTGCTTCTCGTCTCCCTTCCCCATTATACTGAACACACTGCATTGGATGTTCCACACATTGTGGGAAGCTGAAAAGAATCAGCATGATAAAACAGATTTCTTTAATAACTGGGAGAAAGGAGTCCATCATTATAAGAGCTCTACTTCCTGTCTGAAGCAGCACTTACTACATGTAGTCATGGTTAGAGTAAATTAAAAATTTTTTATACTGGATATTAGTGAAGACAGCACAGACTTTTAAAGAGCCATGCATGCTGTCAAGAGGAAAACTAAGGAAATTTGAAGGCTTAAATCTTTAGGCTTCGGAGATTTTCAGGTTGGAAATTTGCTGTGAAACATGAATGGCTCACAATTTGGATCATCAATTTAATTTGTTGGTTCTAGAGGCATGTTCTTCCATATATTAACTTTGAAATCTTTTTTTTAAATCGATCATAATTTTCTCTTAGATATGCGTGGAATATAGATGACACAGGTGAAGTATTTTTGGGTTAGTTATTTCTTAAAATTAGATGATGTGTACTGTCAATCAGAAAACAAAATGATTGGAATAAGGTAAGAGAAACCAGTAGTTTGGCTTGGTTAGGTTACATCCTTGAGAAATAGTTTGAAGAGCTTCCATAAAGAAAAGGATATAATTACGTGGTTTGACATGCTTAGAAAGACACTTGTTATAATTAAAGACATTCTGTAAACGTTGGCTTTGGGGGGTGAGTTGGGTGAGATAACTTCTACACAAACCATGCTGTAATTGCCTGCATTTCCTGTGGGTAGGGAAGCCCCACTGCAGATCAGTAGTCAGTGTGCTTCTGGACCGTGATTAAGTAGGTCAGGTTATGGGAACTAGAGAAACTAGTGCTTCAAGTAGTCCTGCATTTTTCTGGATGGTGAGAATCTGATGCTTCAGTCCTGCGGTCTATGTAAGAGACAAATGCTAGGTACAGTTATCTAAGAAAACCATCATTTAATTAAAATACATGTGTATCCTTGAAAAAGACTCCTATATAGTCTGAGATACTCAATGCAAACTAGAATGTCAATAACTACATCCAAATACTCTGTAATAATCAGGCAGGAGTGCATGTCTTACCTGAGACAATTATTGCATATGGGGCAGTCATAATTTCTCTCATGTTAGAGGGTTGAATAATGAACAACAGAGATTAGAGTTTTTCTATGTATATGTTGATGTGTAATATTTGTTATATGTGTTAGACAGCTTGGGGTGATGGAACCAACTATGAAGAGGTTTCGGTACAGTTTAGATCCCCCAAATTAGTATAAATACTTAGTGGTCATGGCAGATGGTCTGCAATCCCAGCATCCAGGAAGCAGAGATAGGATCCCTGGAGCAAGCTGGCTAGCTAGACTATTAGTCTCATAAAGTTCTGGGTTCATACAAAAGTCCTCACTTCCAAAAGTAAGGTGAAGAACTATACCAATTAAGGAACACACTTGATGCCCAAATTAAACCACCACACTCAGTCAAACATAGCCAAAGCAGACATATCTATTTACAGTTAAAAGTAGGCCTAATGGAAGGAAATGCATATGAAATTTCCTGCATATCTGTTATTTACAATGCAATTCCTGACAGTATCATAGAGTAATTAAGTGGCAACAAAACAATCTTATTTTAGGGAGTCACCACCACTTGAGGAACTGTGTTAAAGGGTTACAGTACTGCTCTGGGAGGAAGGAGGCGGCTCAATGCAACTCAGAAAGTCAAGGAATGTCACAGGCTTGGGAAGGATGAAATTTGTAAGATCCTTAAAGACACCTACTCCCCATCTCTACAGAGGCTGTCAACAACTGCTGGGCAAGGAGAACCCACAGCCAAGCTGTCAGGAGATCTCTTGAACACACTGAGCTTCATGCAAGTTCTGCAGAGAGTTCCAAGGTTGCAGCTTTTGTGAGTCATCACTTGGGGCTGGGTAAGCTTTCTCTCACTTTAGCAACTGCAGAGTTGCACCTGCTGTTAGGAAGAAACCTTTACCATAGTCCTACTAATAACTCCAATTAAATCTCATTGATTCACCAGATTGGACTTCAGTGCAGGCGTTACTTTGGTCTGTCATGGGTTTTTTTTCCCCCCTTGGGTCAGTAGATGTATATGTTGTATTCCCCCAGGAGAAATCTCTCAGCACAATAAATGCTGAACAATATATAATCAGCAAACACTTATTAGGTATCAGAGAAACAAAGAGAAGATATGGTCTCTTCCTCTGTATAAGCTTATACTGTGCAAAGGCTACATATGTTTCATATATATTTATAAAGTACAAGACACATTAAGAGTAGGTATCTGGCACATTTGGAAAGCAATATTTCAATCAGTAAATATCTGTTTATTGTTTGAATAGGTCATTGCTAATGCTGTGTACTATAGTAATGAGAATAAGGTTTCCTTATTAAATTCTGATAAAATTGAAGTAGGCATAAGAGCTTAGTAAAGTAAGAGTGAGCCAATCCCAGAGTGTAATAAACATTTCTCTGTTAGAAGTCTTAAGTGCTGTAGATATTAAATGGTGGAATCGACTTGGCTGAAGGTGGTGAGAGACGGTGTGCCTCCACAAGAACTATGGACGCAGATGATCTTCAACAGGCATGGCATGATGCTGCTGGGGAGCCAAGCAGAAAGGAATGAGGCTCGAGACAGACACACAAAAATGAACTGATCAGAAAAAAAAAAAAAAAACAAAATAAAACAAAACAAAACTAAGCAGCATTTGAATTCTGTAGTGAGCCAATGTAATGCCCTAAAGGAGTCCATGCGAAGGCTTAATTGCTACCATCACTGGACAAAGCATATGGATCAAATCATACAAGATTAATGCTTTGAAGATGCAAATGCAAACTGTCACTTATGTTTGCTTGAGAGTCATTACTGTCCCACAGAGCATATGATGAATAAAGTGTACCAGAAGGAGGCTGCTGGGGAAACTAGAAGAGTAACCAGGTTTTCTTTTCAAAGTTGAGATGGCCGTGTATGCTTCAAAAGGACAGGGACAGTCTATTGTTGAAAGGGAATTGAGATGGAATCCCAGAAATCATGAAAAAAATTCACTATGGTTGTTCACAAGCCACTCATGAGAGCCCTTGTTTCATAATATAGAGATTAGACAATTAGTAAAAGTAATGAAATGACATAGATACTACAAAGCTTAATAGTGCTGTCTCATGGAACATAGCAACACATTGGTTCCAAATCTCCTGTATCAACTGTTGCTCTTTATATGTTTCTGGACTGAAGTAGATAGGTACAGCAATCTGAGAAGTGTAACCTCATTTTTACTTCCCTAAATCATGCCATATTTGTATACAAAGGGACAAAATTCAATATTTTGGAAAGTTTCTTATGTCTTAAAATACATAAAATATCAGTTGCTTTCTAAATATTCAAAGCACTCATGAAGGATATTTCTTAGATGAGAGTGTATAGAGGAAATGGGCCCTTCCTCTGTGATTTACACTATATTATTAATTCCTTTGAAAATAAAATCATATACAGAACACACCATAACATAAGAGTTCTGTGAGAGAGGAAAGGGAGGATTTTGCAAGGGAAGATGATCACAAAACAAGCTTAGGAGATACAAGGGAGAGTTGTGTCTCCTTGCTCCCCTAATAAAAAGTACTGGATGGGGTAAAGGCTGTGTTATTGCACAACACCAGACTTTCTATCACCCTCTGCTTATGAAAGAGAGATCATGCTTTTTATAGGTGAATGAGGCAAACTGTGGTGCAGCCTCTCTGTGGTGAGTGAAGAGCTGACCAAGTATCTAACTCCAGGCCCAGATCTCAACTGGATCACACTCAAGTGACCTCTTTGAAGACTTCCTCTAGCTGCAGGGTGTCTTGCATAATGCTATAGCTATAGTAAGTTCCCAGTAATAAAGTTGGATTTATTTTTCTTCTGTGATTTTCTTTTGCTTCTCCCTTCTCCTCCCCTCCTTTTCTCTCCTTTCCCTTCCCCTTCACTCCCCTCCTTCTCTTGTTTCTCATTCCCTTTCTTTTTAAAACAGATCTGACAATATAGCCTAGGCTTGCCTTACTACAGCGGCCCTTGGACCACTGAAGCTTTGGATTTGACCTCCCACATCCCAAGAAACACTAGAAAAGTAAACAGCAGTCTTGCTACTCCTTGGAGTGGGGCAGGTAATGCAATTCCATTTCATTTTAAAACGTGTTTTTAAATAAAGGGAAGGAAGTTAGATCTTGCTTGTTCTTTATTTCTATGTGCTGCTTTATGGTATCCATTTCAGCAGAGCCATGACCAATAAGAGGTACTGTGTTAGATGTAACCTGTCAACATCAGATTTCCAGAACATGAACTAAACAACCTTCTTTATTTAAAACTTTTTATGAGATGAAAAACTGGATGTATCTGGGCTTTCTTGAGGTCCATAAGATAAAGCAACTTCTTCCTTGTTAATTCAATGGACTAAATACTGTTTCTGTCCCTGGGTTCAGACACAAAACATTCCATACTTGAGATGATTTGTATACGCTTGACCCAAGGATTGGCGCTGTTTGGAGGTGTGGCCTTCTTGGAACAGGCGTGGCCTTGTTGGAGCAGGTGTGTCACTGTGGGAATGGGCTTTAAGACCCTCATCCTAGCTGTCTGGAATGGAGTCTTCAACTAGCAGCCACCACATGAAGATGTCGAGCCCTCAGCTCGTCCTGCACCATACCGACCTAGATGCTGCCAGGCTCCTGTCTTGATGATAATGGACTGAACCTCTGAACATGTAAGTGAGCCCCAAGTAAATATGGTCTTTATGAGAGTTGCCTTGGTCATGGTGACTGTTCATAGCAGTAAAACCCTAACTGATACAGTCCCTTTTAAGAACTAACCCAGCTGGGCATGTCAATCAACTGGTCCGTAACCCAGCCTTATCTGAAACCCCTCAGAAAATCCAAATTACCCAAAGACATTCTAAGAAGTTGCGAGGAATAATTATCCCTTTAGTGACTCTCATCCCTCCCTGTAGACCCTTATAAAGGTTCTATCTTGTATCACTGTGTCCTGTTCACTTCAGGCAAATATGTTTACCTTGTTTATTCTTTTTCTTTTGTATACTGGTCAAAGCCTTAGTATCCTTTCCAGGACACAGGGCTTTCTCACTCCTTTTATCTGAAGCTACGAGCCCTCTCCTGCTTCTGTCACATCATCTCTCCCCCGTTATCTCCATTTAGGCAGATACTGAGATTTACCGTTTGTTGTTTTTCTTTTTTTCTTTTTTTTCTTTTTTTCTTTTTTTCTTTTTTT
>NC_034591.1:122597716-122652789 GCF_900095145.1 Mus pahari | reverse complement strand
ATTTGCCTAAGAATTTCATAAATTCATTGTTTTTAATAGCTGAGTAGTACTCCATTGTGTAAATGTACCACATTTTCTGTATCCATTCCTCTGTTGAGAGACATCTGGGTTCTTTCCAGCCTCTGGCTACTATAAATAGGGCATCTATGAACATAGTGGAGCGTGTGTCCTTATTACCAGTTGGAACATCTTCCGGGTATATACCTAGAAGAGGTATTGCTGGATCTGCCGGTATAGTACAATGCCCAGTTTTCTGAGGAACCACCAGACTGATTTCCAGAGTGGTTGTACAAGCTTGCAATCCCACCAGCAATGGAGAAGTATTCATATTTCTCCACATCCTCGCCAGCATCTGCTGTCCCCTGAATTTTTGATCTTAGCCATTCTGACTGGTGTGAGGTGAAATCTCAGGGTTGTTTTGATTTGAATTTCCATGATGATTAATGATGTTGACCATTTTTTCAAGTGCTTCTCTGCCCTTCAGTACTCCTCAGTTGAGAATTCTTTGTTTAGCTCTGTACCCCATTTTTTAATGGGATTATTTGAATTTTTGGAGTTCAGCTTCTTGAGCTCTTTGTATATATTGGATATTAGTCCCCTATCAGATTTAGGATTGGTAAAAATTCTTTCCCAATCTGTTGGTGGCCTTTTTNTCTTNTTGACAGTATCTTTTGCCCTACAGAAGCTTTGCAATTTTACAAGATCCCATTTGTCGATTCTTGATCTTTCAGCACAGGCCATTGTTATTCTGTTAAGAAATTTTTCTCAAGTGCCCATTTCTTCAAGGCTTTTCCCCCACTTTCTCCTCTATATTTTTCAGTGTCTCTGGTTTTATGTGGAGTTCTTTGATCCAGTTAGAAAAACGTTTTGCTGGGCAGTAGTGGCGCATGCCTGTAATCCCAGTACTTGTAAGGTAGAGGCAGGCAGATATCTGAGTTTGAGGCCAGCCTGGTCTACAGAGTGAGTTCCAGGACAGCAGGACTGCACAGAAAAACCCTGTCTTGAAAAACCAAAAAAAAAAAAAATGTATTCACTGAATAAATACTATTCATTCTAATTTAATTGAGTGAAAATTGCACTGGCTTGGATGGTACTACTAATGAATAAAAATATACCTCTGAACTTGGTCTTTGGCCTAAGAAAATGATAAAAGTGTCTGCCAACTTGAAAAAAAATAGTTCTGGTTCACTTTTCTTTAGCTCCATGCCCCTCTTTTCTTCTTTCTTTTAGCTATGACATTGCCTTTTCTATTTCCCAATTGCCCACTAACTTTTCTGCCCACAGGATCTGGATACTGACCTCTGCTCTTGGCACAAAAATCACTCTGATGAAAAAAATAAAAACAACAACAAAACAACCAATAGAATGTTGTCAGATCTATTGGGCATTTTTTCAATAGTTACTTTAGCTGATTTTTCTATTTCAATGGATGTCTTCAGTCACCACCTGAACTGTGTATGTTGACTCTCTCCTGTTTCTGACTTTCTCTTCTTCCCTCTCTGTCTGCTTTAAGGGGTCTTTCAACACTGGCATTCTCTTGGGTGCCCTTGGCCTGTTATTGACATGCTGTTCTTTCCTCTTTAGGAGACAATATGGTACATTTACATGATTTGAATTCTCTGATTTATTCATCTTTCTCCTTTCTGTAAATCTTTAATTCTGTTCAGATGATACACTCAAATACTCAACTGTCTGGCACATATATCTCTGTGAGAATTATCTACAAAGGAGGTGACTGTATATCCTAGACTGCATGAGGTAATGGGGTTTGCATTTATGACCTTCACAAGGTTTTAATACTTTCATACTCATAAGTATCCAGGTGTACAAGAGAAATAATAAAAGTCACTATCTTTTCGATTAAGCCTGCCAGCTTCTGTTCTCTCACCCTAGCCTGCTTCCACACTCAGGCACTAATTTATATTGTTTAAGACATTAGACTTGAGAACCAGCATACTCTCATTTTCTCCCAACCCTCATCCAAACCATTGATTGCCCCTGAAAATTTTTATTACATCACTGTTTTTTAAGTGTGTCTCCCCTAATTCTACCATCTCAATCTTTGGTCTCTGTGTTATTATTTCCTGTCTATTATATTAAATAGTCCTCTTAAATGTTTTTTCCGGACTCTGCTATACCAATACTTCCAATGCACACACTGACATGAGGTCTCAGCAATCAATTTTAAATATGTAGAACTGGTTTATATTACTCCCTTGCTTAAGACCCTTTGAAATCATCAGACACCAACAGATTAACTCAGTCTCATTATCCTGTCAAACAAGGCCCTCGCTGATTGAACCTTTACCCTTTCCCATAGCCTCTTAGCCTCCCATGCCCCATTTTATATTTGACAACCTTGATATGTGGCATGTTTCCATGTCTATTGCATATCCATGAAAATTTCGGCTTTGCTGCTTCTGATACATAAAAGTCTTTGCCAGTTCTGTTGGCCTCTTTAACTATCGACCATCTGTCAAGACTTGGCTCAGCTGCCATGTCTCTTGGGGAGCCTACTGTGTACCCCGGAATGGGTTACATATTGCTCTCATAGTGTAGTGTGTACACTGGTGCCTTTCATTTACCACATAATTGTTAAAATTAATACTTTATCCCTCTGTCTTTCATTAGAGTGCTTGCTTAATCTCAAGATTTTTTTTTTGTCCTTTACGATATTTCTTTTTTAGATCTTTCCTACTGTCCTTTTTTTTTTCTTCAAGAAAGCATGTCTTACTTTTATAGTTGGAAGAAAATATATAGGCAGACATTTCTCTACAGCAATCCTTACATAAGCTATTGATATTGTTAGCATTCCCTTTATGGAAGAAAACCATGAGTTTCAGAGAGGCCACATGATGGAGAAAGTTGGCATGCCTGTGAGAGGAAGCAACCATGTAAATAGCCCATTATGCAGTGTTCAGGGTAAGTTTCCCATACAGTGTTAGAGGTGGGGAACCAATCTAGATTTTCCTGTTTTCTTAGTCTGAATTCTTACTAGCTTCATGCAGCTAGAGTATTTCACCATTGTTCTGACACCTGAATGTCTCTATTTTTTTCACATATCAATTCTAAGTCCAATCTACATCCTTCTTCAGGTGCTCAGTTAAAGTAATAATAAAATACTGCTATTTTTGTTTTGTTTTGTTTTTCAGGCTTAGGAGGAAAAATGATATGACTGCATCTAATGGGAATATGTATACACACTTGAAGGCAATTTTGAGGTTTGTTTTAATTGTATGCCTTTCTTCTTTGTGTGCTGATATTAGAAACACATGAGT
Source organism: Mus pahari (assembly GCF_900095145.1). Taxonomy (NCBI): domain Eukaryota; kingdom Metazoa; phylum Chordata; class Mammalia; order Rodentia; family Muridae; genus Mus; species Mus pahari. The sequence continues at coordinate 122,649,511 of NC_034591.1, read as the reverse complement.
ATATTGATGAGTGAGTTTGTACCAAATTCTTTCTATTTCAGACCACTTAGAACTGAGCAGGGTCTGCAAACTACTAATGCATGTTCAGTATTTCTCCATATGAGTATGCATATCCTGTACTTCATAGCATAATTTCTCATATTTGGTATTTTCACTGCATCGTGAATGAGTTCAGAATACCACCTCTGAATACTTCATCATCCAAAGTGCTGCTTTTAAGTTCTTACCATCCATAGTATATCAGCTTTTAAACTGGTCGTTCCTGGCTACCTAACATTTTTACATTTCTTTTTCAAGCTGGTCCACTGATCAGTTCTAATCATATAGATCATTTCTGTTGGTCATTGTCCTTAATCCTCATGGGTCGGTGCAGTGATAATGCATGCACAGTAGCTGCTAAGAAAAGATGGGGTGAAGCAACACAGCTTTTGAAAAACTTGTAGCTTTCAAAATCTCCTTTTCTTTTTTTCAGAGGGAGAAAAAGAAAATATTCTACATCATACTTACACTTTTGAGTTGAAGGGAGAAGACACATTCAGGATAAGGGCAGGAAGATATGTGAGGACATCAAACAATTACTGCTTTTTCATAAATGATTGTTGTATTCAAACACTCAGCTAAATGGAAGAAAGATGGAAGGGAAGCTAGCCTTTAGTTCCTGGGACATGTTAATCTAGCCAGGTTAATAAGACCTAGCTCAGGTTCAGAGGAACAAGGTTTGGTTACCAGGAACTCCTGACATTGATTATGGAAAATGTTTTTTTGATTTGCTTCTGCTTGTTGCAGACTTTTGACCCTGCTAGGAATTTCTATTGGCCTATGAGGCAGGTAAGAAGCACTCTGGGGAGCCTTTCATTCCATGAGCTGGGTTTACTCTTCAAATACATAGTTTATGTATATTCTGACTTAATGGAAAATAGATTATTTTTCAATGCTGGGAATTAAAACTAGGGCCTTGAACACAGACAAGGTTTCTAAAATCTAAGCTACATTCCATTCCTCACAGCCATAACGATTAGAATTTCCCCTCTATCCTGCCTGCCTGCCTGCTTGCCTGCCTGCCTGCCTGCCTGTCTGTCTGTCTGTTGTCTGTCTCTCTCTCTCTCTCTCTTTGTGTGTGTGTGTGTGTGTGTGTGTGCGCGCGTGTGTGCGCACAAGCAGGTGTCCTGGAGCAGGAGGTCCAGGCATTTGTAGGCTGCATAACGTGTGATGTGAAGCAATCTCTGGTCCTCTCAAAGAGAAATGAATATTCTTTTCTTCTGAGCAATCTATCCAACCCCAAGAAAATTGAATTTTAAAGGAAAATAAGGTATTTATGTGAAATCAACATGGATTCCAAGTACGGATGCTTATAGCCATTAGCACTATGGTGACAAACTTCTATTAGTTGATATACGACAAAATTGGTTAGTCTTGAGAATAAGAGAAGAGAACAGCACAATGGAAGGAGGAAAACTGTTTTTTTTATTGGATTAAAGTCAATCTTAATAATAATAATAATAATAATAATAATGTAGGAAAGATTTTATACACATTTCACCATGGTAGTGAAACTGTATTTAAATGGGTGCTTCTGCACATACCCTAGCATCTCCCAAAAGGCTTTGCAATATCACAAAGATGTCAGATATTCCATTATTAAAGATCTATTCATTTGTTTCCTAGTGAAACTCATTTCAAATGACAATGATGATGTGATATAGTGAATAGATCTTAAGACCTGAAGTTTAAATCTGAGCTTTTAGTCCTAACTTTGACCCTGAGTATCATGGGCTGACAGAAGTTCCTTCCTGTCTCTGACATACCCAATTTTTATTTGTACAATATAGGATAGGATGATAAAGATGGGTTTGTGTAATGGTTAAGTGAAAAAACAGATTGTGAAGTATTTTCTAAACAGCAAAACAGTATAGACAATGTAGCCATCAGTTATGTTTTCAGGGCATGGACTATCAAAGAGAAACTGAAGCAGGAGGCATAAAGGACCAAGGTACATTCTATGTAAAGCGTGCCAGATTTCTAAGCTTTAAAATCCCTGGTGCCATTACAAAGCAGTTAGAGAAGATCATCAGCTATTTGGAGGCCTATGGAGGGTCAGCTCCTATGATCCTCCACATTTAATTCAAGGGCTCTCTACATCTGGCTGAACTAGATGGTAAACACCTCACCAATTTCTACATAATAATATCTACAAACATAACTTCAGCCAAAAGACAATTTATAGGTAACAAATTTTCAATTGAGTCAATTAGCCAAATCACTTACCTGCTAGCAGTAGCAATATAGGTTTCTGTTGATACATTAATTATTCAAGACAAGATTTCCTGCTTAACCTTCAAAATAAGCTTAAAATGCACTATTTTACATGACTGCCAAGGTTAAGAGGAAGATGTTTATGATATGATTATAATTTATATTCCCAGATTTCCCATTCATTTTAGAGGCATGGAGGCCACCTGGTCAAATGAAGGGTACATTTGTGATGCTTAATTTCCATCAGGAAATGGCAATGACACTCAAAATAATGAATTCAAAGGCTCTGCACATGTAACATGTTTGTTCATCTCTAAGTGTCTCTCTTTGACTGTTTATCTACATTATAATCATTTAAAAATTTTAATTGAAAATGAAAATGTTATCTAGCTTTGCCATTTGGTTGCAAAACAGCAACTGACATATACCCACTGATTTTTGATACTATTTTAAATTCTTTTTTGTAATACATTTAAAACTATGGAAAAAAGAAGACTACTTAACATAAGACTCTTTTATTGAACACATGCTATCTATGGTGCCGTGAGTTAGCTGTTGGGCTCTCAGGAAAAGGGCAGCATTGTTGCTGTCAGCAAGGAACTTCTAGTTGAGATCACTTCTTGTCACTCTCAGATTCCAGTCCAAAAGCAATGAAGAAACAGAAATGGAATCAGAATCTGAGATTTTGGTGTGCACCTCTCAAGGAGTAAGACAGATTCCTCCAATGGGCCACTGGAGTATTCTGGCATTCTATTGGATGTTAATGGATCGACAAAATGAAAAATAAGACAGTAGAGAACAATTTCATAAATTCCCCCTTTCAGATATACGATGGATCTATTCCACCAACCAATAACTTGATAGCAGTCAGTATGAATAAAGACACTTGCCTATGAGGTGTGTCTACACTCCTTTGATTAACCTATTAGTGAAAGTAAAGGCAAAGCATCTCTGGATGATTTCCTTCTCTGTACTTCTACATCAATAACTCTTCAGAAACTAGAGCATCACTGACTCAGAGTTCATACTATATTTTTATTTCAAGTTGGGGGTACTTTTAAGGTGCAGTAATTTCCCCTTGGTGACTCTTGCCTCTACACAAAGTGACTTGCTCAATAAAAGTCACTTTTAAAGGTTATTCAACAAAATTATGTAAAAATCTATAAAACTAGGTAGATTCTTTAGTGGGGTTAACAAGAGATAGGCTGACCAGCAGATAAAATTATAGATTGTAATCAAGGGGGATATGATGGGAAACCTCACAGAGAAAGACAGTCACTGGGGAAAGCTACTTTAAGCAGGGTGGTAACCATAGGCAATATTCAAACTTGGAACCAAAAATCCAAAACAAACCCTGTTATTACTTTGAACTATAACTAGTTTAGAAGAAGTGGTGTTGAGGGATGCTAGAAAATTAAAACATTTTGGGGAAGCTATGAACAGGCAATAAAATTCTGGCAGGTTATTACTTTCACTGTCCAAATCTCTAAGATCACAAAATGTTCCTTCTTTTGAAACTTTGTGATTTGTCCTTCATAGTATACAACATGGTTGGCATCTACAGGTATAAGTACAATGCTGTCACTGAAGATAAAGTCACTAATATATGTTTTGGATGTTTTGGTCTGTTTAAATTTGTAAATACTTTATGGCTGATTGGCAGATAAAGGGGATTCCTAAAGAAGAGCTTGGCTTTACAGCAAATGGAGCCATCATAAATAATCACAACTGGACACAACAATCCAAAGATCAATGATTGTTGGCAGCCCAATTACATCACAGTTCTTGTGACTATTGTTCTGGGATCATGAAAGAGGGTATAGAAAGAGTGTAAATGACAAAATTGAAAGTCCATTATAAAACAGCATCCCCTAGAAATGGCTGCATCATTGAACAATGGCAATATCAATAGATATGCTAATGAGAAGGTTGGAAATCTCACCAGAAACTCCTAGTTAAAGAACCACAGGCAACTAATGACTTGTGAGAGATGGAAAATTTTTTCTCTCAGGGATGCACCCCCTAATTGATTATTTAATACAAGGTAGTCAGTGCTGAAATAATATTCACATAAACAACAATGAACCGAGCAGGTTATATTTATATACTTATGTATGCTATATATGTGTGTGTGTGTGTGTGTATGTGCATGACAATAATAAAGAAAAAGCAGATATAAATTTGAGAGCAAAACAGAAGAGGCTGGAGAGAAAGGAATTGGGGGGGGCTAGAGCAAGTAAATGGAAGAGGAAAAGTATTGTCTTTATATTTTAATTAAAAATATATAGTAAATAAAAGGCCTTGGGTTTCTCAGTGAAATTGGATATATCAAGCTCCAGAATTCTCTCTAAAGGAGCCCTGTTTTATAAGCCAAGATCAGCAAACAGCAAGAGAAACCTACATGCTGCTACTTACAGGCCCAGCTACTTTACCTCACAATAATACCTAACTATAGCTAACAGCATTAATAATATTGATTATTAATAATTAAAATTCATTAAAATTTAAAAACTCAGGTTGAAGCTATTAGAACATTACCTGATTAAAAGTCTTACTCTAGGAAAACATAATGACTCCCATTGCCTCTGTATGCCAGATACTCGATATACATTTTCTGATGATCCCATAGCTATTTGAGATTTTGTGAAAGGGAATCAGAAGAAATGGTTCTTTGGTCTTGAAAGGACCTTGAAACCCATATAGCCCACACAGTCTACACAGTAAAAATACTGATAGAGTAGCTTCTCCTGGCTCTATCAGTATTTTAGTCTCACATTCCCATTCCCTAATAGGAACGGACCAATGACAATAGGCTTGGTGATGTTAAATCCTAATGTCAATCTGCCCTCAACACTGCCACTTACATGCAGGAAAGTAAAACAGATGTTTCCTTGTCCATCTGCTGATACTAGTAGGATTTACCTAGTAGTAAGGTGTTGGGAAACTGAATTTGGCTATCTTATTATCATAAAACTTGAAATCTAGGATTGAGTTCCTCATGCAAAGTTTTCTCTTTGCAGGAGATGTGTAGCAGAAATGGCTAACAGCAGTAAACCACAGCGATCAGGAGTACACACACTGAAATCAAGTAGTCTGCAATGAGATCATTCAGCTTCCTATCTGTGTGATCTTTGCTTATTCCCATGACTCAGTTTCCTCCTTTGCCAAAGCAAAATAATAAGATTCTGTACCACTGGAGTCAAGGCAACTGTTGCTTGGTACCTCATAGTTTCATTGCCAGTGTGTGCCCAACAAGAGAGACAAGCAAGCTTCTTCAGAGAATTCATGAGTAGACTCAGTTTCTATTTTGTACAGTGACAAGCAGATTTCAAAACCAGCATGAGATTATGGAAGTGGTCAATTGACATGCTTAAGGACAGTGAGTGACCCTGGGAATCTTGTAGTAAGATGCACAAACTCTACCTCTTCTGTCACTTGTCACTGCCATCTTGAGATCTGCTGCGTTTACCCTGTCTCTGTGTACTCTAACTCAAGGGCAGATCTGTTCTGAACTCTTGAATTCTCTATGCCACCGTAGTACCTTTGCATAGGCTAAGTTACTTTATGTAGAACATCCTTCCCTGTTTATCCTTCAGACCACATTTTACTCTTTCCTTCAGAGTGGTTTTCCTTGGTAACCTCTTGCAATGTTTGATACTTTTGTCACCCATTTCTTCAACCAATGGGTATTTTCTCAACATTGATTGCAACTAGAGATTGTTTCTTGTATGACTATTTGGGTAACATTTTTATTCCCCACTTGAAAATTATGCAAGATAAGCAAGTAGATCTGATTTTTTTAACCTTTTTATACAGTACACACTCAGAAAACTTTGAAATATGAATGTTGTATGCAGTAAGGTTTCTGGTCCTTTCCTCACATGATTTACTCTTTCTGCTCCACTTTCTCTCAGTCATTTGCTTAACATCTGTCAAAATTACTTGCTACACAAATTCTCCCTTATTCTGTAATGTGTCCTGGAAGTCCAAATGCTGATTCTTCCTAAAATTCCATACACTGGAGGTTGTTTGTTCAATTTCCCTCCTTTCTTGCTAGTTGTAAACTTCATGTCTCTCTAATCCACTGATATATTGTCCACATGCCACACAATACCATCTACCTAACTGGTATTCACTAATATATGGGAAGAAAAAAAAAAGAAATTAAGTAAGGCTATATACTAAGTACTGACAGTACAATGTACAATGGATTTGCCTGAGTAGTTTCCAAGTTTGTAATTGCCTATTATTTTTCAAATGTACTTAATTTTTCAAATATGTAAAGAACCAAATTATGGATAATACTAGAAGTTAGTTAATAGTAATTACATATTTAAAATCTCAGATTTCAGAAATTTGTCTAGTATTGCACCTTCTTAGCATATATGAGGTAATAAGATCAATCTACAGTTCCAAATTATCAAACGAAAATCTACTTATTTAATTAGCATATGTAGGCACATATTTTTGCATATGTATATTTGTGCATACTAGTATGTGCACTTGGCACACTTGTGCATATTGAGGATAGCTCTCAGGAGCTGGTTCTCACCTACCATGTTGTAGAATCTGGGGATAAAATTCAGGTTATTAGGCCTGTAAATAAACCCTGCTAAGCCATCTTGTTAACACCAAAGGAGCAAACTTCTAAAAAAAACCATTAGATTGTGATTACAGTATTGAAGTATATGCAGGTCCCTCCATGTCCTAAAAGAAGCTAATCCAGAGAGAGAGAGAGAGAGAGAGAGAGAGAGAGAGAGAGAGAGAGAGAGAGAGCAAGCATGGTGAACTCAAAATCTATGAACAGCTGTTAGGGATTGAGGAATATGTTTAACACCAAATCAAATATAAAACCATTGGCCTGATATGATTAACTCTCTGTCACTGTGACAAATACCCAGGAGAAACAATTTAAAAAGTGCGAACATTTATTTTGCCTCAAAAGTTTTTGAAAGTTACAATCCAAAAGTATCTAGATCTATGTCTTTGGGCTTCATGTGAAGGAACATATTAAGTAGGTAGACCTGTAAGGTAGAGGTTGTTTGCCTCATGTTGGTTAGGAAGCACTGAGCTGAAGGAATATAGAATAAGGTATACCTTGGAAGTTAAGCCCCTAGTGACTTCCAAATAGGTCCATATTTTTTCATAGTTTGTACTCCATTTATAATAATGGCATCAAACTATGTATCTGTAAGTGGAGTAATCTATCATTAGGTGAGAGCACTCAAGGTCCAATGATGAGATTCATTAATTGAAAACCAAAGCTTCAACATGAGGATTTGGTAGAAGGGAATACTTCTGACAATAGGTTCAGTCTGATTCTGCACACCGACAGAGGAGACCATCAACCAATCTATGCTGTTCGCCTGTAGTCCAGATTAATAAATGATAGAACACTTAAAGACAAAACAGGTAAAAAAAATACATCAGTATTCAGATATGTCAGATGAAAGAGCCAAATGGTTGTACTCTTATACAATGTTCAGAATAGGAAAAGTCATTTGAGACAGAAAGTAGAGTGCTGACTAGCAGGAGGTAAGAGGTAAGAGGGACAGAGTTCCTGGAATGTTGCAAAACTTTTGAAGTTGGACAGAGATGCCGGTTTAACAACTTAGTGAACACAGAAAGAAATCATTGACTAATGTACCTCAAATTAGAGAATTAAATATTATGAAAGGTAAATGCAGTCATTATGACTTATTAGGGGACAACTCTCAATTTTAGAGATGTAAAGAAAGCATCATTTCATTCAAGGCAATATGGCTACACATCAAAAGGTAATTACTGTCTCTCACACTTTCATTCATCATTCCACAAATATTGATCACTCCTAGCTATAGCATTGTGTAAATCGTCTTTTATCTTCTCTCCACCTCATTATGTAGCCCTGGCTGGCCTGGAACTCACTGAGATCCACCTGTCTCTGTCTCGTGAGTGCTGGAATGAAAGGCATGTATTGCCAGAGCTAGCTGCTATCCAGTGAGTCTTAAAGAAAGTAAGAGAAAGCAGTCAGTGACATTCAAAATCTATCTGTTGATGCCTACACACTTCATTCTATATTCTACTTCCAAGGCTTTTAAATGAGGGTCTTTAGAGGACAGTAAATTTAAGTTTTATGAGGCCAAGCTAACAGATTGCTCTTTGCACAAGAATACCTTCCTTCCATTTAGGAGAAAAAGTAGATGCTATGAGAAAATGAACAATTTTAAAAGGCTAATAATATAAAGCAATGCAACTGTTAGAGCAAATTAACCCTCCGATCATAATTAGTGTGTATCCTAAATACACATTTCAGGGGTAAATTGGTGGCACATAGTGCCATCCATTAAAGGTTTAGAGGCTAAGACAGGATTCAATCACTGGACATTTCTCTGATAGAAAAATTGAGTGAATGGAAACACATTTGCATCTTTTCATGATGCCTTTGAATCTGAGATTTAACCTCTGAACCCCAAACAATGCTTTGCTCTCTAAAGGGACTGCATACTATGGCTGGGAAATAAAAACTAGTTGGCGTGGTGCATAAAATTCATGTCAGCTCAGAGGTGAATGGCTCTCTCACATTACAGCTCACTCAGGAAAATGTGCTGATGGAGAAGGTAGTAGCTAACCCTTGCTAACACAGGGGCTTTGGGGGGCTCAAAATGTCATAGCACGAGTGATAACAATGCCTGGGGGACTACAGCTGAACTGTTACAGCTTCAGGTAGGTCACACATTCTAAATGTGATAATAGCCAGTTTCTGGGGCTTTAGAATGCCATACAAAGGGGTCAGATTCAGGGAGAATGACCTAGAAAAAGCAAGAAATCCAGAGAGGGACCCAGGGCTAACAACCTCCTCTGAATCACTTCAAATTATTGCCCTCTGAAGAGAGAGGACCAATCCTGGTGCAAGTGGGAGAATGAAACATGCTGGGGAAACAGAAAGGTTACTTTCTGAATTGCTGCAATGACCATTGTCATTATTTGGTCAAATTATACTATTATGTAAAGTTCAACACCCTCTTACACTCTCCATAATAAAATGCAGAGTGTTACACAAACTGTCCACAGATAAATTCCTCTTTCATTGAGGCCTTCACTAGCACTCTAATGCAGCTCAGTAACAAAAGTACCATACTATTCTCATTGTCTGAATGGCTTCGTCATTTCTGGATCAGTGTCAGCAGAGCAGAGGAAATGACTTGTGTATATACCGGCCTGTTGATTTTCTGAGACTACCACCCAAAAGTTAGCAGATGTGGCATTTTCAGAGAGCTTTCTTTCTTTTCTTTTTTTCTTCTTCTTTCTTTCTTTCTTTCTTTCTTTCTTTTTTTTTTTTTCTCCTTTCAAAACACTAGAGGCTAGGATTCCAAATTGAGTCTGCCAGCAAAGCTGTGATCAGGCTAAAGGCCCAGGGGAGTCTCCCTTGCTTTACCCAGCTTCACTTGGCTACAAATGCTCATTGTTGCCCAGACTGCACTGTTTGTGGAATCTATGGTCACAATCTTTGTACATCCTCTCTTCTGTGGATTTACCGTCAACCTCAGTAGCCCCGGATGACCTCATCTCGACAGCTTCAATTTTAACAGAAACTACTTGAAAAGATAGGTTCATACATATAATTTGCAAATACACGTATCATTTGGGGTTCATTGCCCTGGTCGATAAGTGTTGCTGTAACACAATATAGAGTGGGTATTTAACTTTAAAATAATGGAAACGAATGACATTCCAGATCAAACTATGAGGGGATTATGGATCTGGTAAGCGCCTACATCTTGATTTGTATGTCATCCTCCTTTCCAGGTCCAGGAGCAAAGATGCTCTCAGAAAAAGATTTTATGATGCAGCTTACCCTACTTTGTGGGTAAGTTTTGGATTGGGCTCTTCGAACTAGTTAAATAAAAAGAAAAATGTATTCTTACATTGAAGACCCAAGTTGCACTAAAAATGTTTTCAGCTTTGACACCCAAATGTTCATTCATTAAGCTTTAATTGGCCTAAATATTCACAAATTATTTACCCAATCAGCCATCTATCAACATTTTTTTTTTGTTTTTTTTGCTCAGAAACAAAAGTTTGCCTGTTTCAGCAGCTTTCCTAATTAAAAACCAGTCAAGCCCGTCACAAAGCTGGCCACCTACCAAACCCAGCTCTTGTTAGGATTGAATACCCATTTTACAACTTAGCTGTGAAAGCAAAGCTAGATTTTTTTTTTTAATTTCAAATAATGAACATAAGAAAATTACAGAAAGTAAAAGCAATGATTAGGGAACAAACATGAGGTGCAAAAACCGTGAGCATTTTCCATCCTATCCCTTTTCTCATATTACTGCCACAAGCAACCTCCATCCTACAGTAGATGACTTGTCTCAGTGAAGACTTTAGACAAGCTGATGGTAGTGTGCAGGAGGACATTTTCCATCAGTGTATCTCATCAGCTGCTATGCCTCCATCTGACAGCTTCACTCTACAAACCCATGATGACTGATACAAGTAAGAAAAGTTACCGAAATTACCCTCAAGGAGGAATTTATATTTTTCCGTTGTGATACTGGGGATTGAATATACACTAGGAAAGTGCTCTGCCACTGAGTTAAACTCCCAGCTTTAGTTCCTCTCCCCTGATACACACATTTGCTATTTAAGGTGAAAAGAAGGACAACATGGAGTGGCTTTCGTACTCAATTCCATGTATCTCTGCTATTTATTTTTCTCATTAGTTTTGTTTCAGTTTTGTTTTGTTTGCTACTCTTTCCACTGCAGGAGCTCAGGAGCATCCCTGGCACTTATCCACCCTCTTCTATATCAAGCCAGATGTCAACAGAGAGAAGTATAAGCCTACACAGCTTCCACTAGAATACTAGTACTAGAGGCACATGTCAAGACAATGCCAGTCTTCCTTCAGCAGGCAGGTAACTGGATTTTGTTAAAGGAGTTCATTTTACCACGAACAACTTGTATCTACTTATGAATGAATGATAGTCATCCACAACTTGAGATGATGAATAGCTTAGTTCTTTTGTTCTGCAGATCTAAACTGTTATAAAACAGCTGAACTCACTAGAAGAAGGCTCCAAACAACATTTATAAAGCTATCACTTTGATGAGCTAGGATCTAAAGTTATTACGTTATTCTCTTGAAAGATCTTCATCATAATTAACATTTAACGTGCGTCTTTGTCATCTGTGGGGGAGGGGTGATATGGGAGTAAAAAATTTGTAATATGTCATGCTCTTATTGGAGATAACAGTTTACCCACCCACCACTGTTTGCTATAGCTATCAATATTTTGAGTGTTTTAAACCTACTTGAAATAAATTGGAAACTTGCTTAACTTTACATGCAGAAATATTGTTATTAATTATTCTCATTACAGAACTTGAAACCAATTATATGAAAATTGAAGTCACAAACATGCATAATTATGGTGTACAACATTATGCATTTTCATGTTAGAAGCAAATCAACAGTATAATGGTATTAAGACTATTTATAACTAAAATATTAAACAAAAATTATGAATTACTATAGCAAAGGTAATAAATACAATAAAATTCCATTTGTATCTATCAAGGGTAGATTTTTATCAAGAAACCAGGTCGATACTGTGAATGCAGTGTGTTTTAGAAAAATGTTTTAAGTGGGGCAGGGTAACTGACTATTGCTCATGCATTAGGGAACCAGGATCCTATGCTGGTATCTTCTATTCCTTATCCTGGGTAGTGATCTCAATTTGCAATTTCTACGATGTTCAGCTATAAGATGAATATAATTTCTGTAAATCCCAGGGTTTTGTTGAGTATTAAGTGGGATAACGCTTCCAAAATGCTTAGCCTAATATCCAACATAGAGTAATAATGTCCTATTATTGAACCTTATTAAAACATGACTTAGAAGTCTATAGTCATTAGTTTACTTGAGCTTATGGGAAAAAGAAGTGGAGTAGCTAACCTCTACCTTACAAGTATCTAAAGTTGGGAGAAGCCTTGTCCAAGTTCATAGGAATCCAGGGCAGCTGAGAGTAACCCCAGAGAATTACGTCAATGTCTTGCTTTCCTATCTGACCACATCTAAATTTACCATCTTTATTTCAAACAGACAGGATAGGGAGGGAAATCTGGGAAAGAGATGAGAGAAATGAGGAAATCATTGCAGAACTTTCTGAGGCTAGATACTATTCGGAAATTTTGCATCTCTAAGAGGGGGGTCTTTCCGCCTCATAGAACTGCTGATCTACAACTGTGATTGGAGAAATAAATGAAATGGAGCACTGAGACAAATTCCATTCCAACTATACAAACAGAATCTACTTCTTAAACCTGTATTTCTTCCACTCATTCTTCCTTCCTTCCTTCCTTCCTTCCTTCCTTCCTTCCTTCCTTCCTTCCTTCCTTCCTTCCTTCCTTCCTTCCTTCCTTCCTTCCTTCCTTCCTTCCTTCCTTCCTTCCTTCCTCCTTCCTTCCTTCCTTCCTTCCTTCCTTCCTTCCTTCCTTCCTTCCCCCTCCCTTCCTTCATCATTACTTCCTTCCTTCCTTCCCTCCCTCTCTCTTTTCTTTTTTCTTTCTTCCATTTTCTTTTCTTTTTGGTGAAACAGAATTTCTCTGTCTGGTTATAGCTGACATGGAACATACTACATAGTTCTGGCAGGTCTCCAACTCACAAAGTTCTTGCCTCTGCTTCCTGAGTGCTGCGATTATTGCATATACCAATGTACAAAAATATTTGACTTAGTTTTTTAAATGATGATTTCGCAAGTAGAGAGATGTACATTTGAATTTGCTGGTTTGTTTGCTATTTGGCAGTGTTAACCATAGAACCCAGAGCCTTTCCCATGCTTGGAAAGTAATCTAATTTGGAGCTATATCCCTTGTCCCTTGAGGTCCATCTATATGTCAGAGAAAACTTTCATGCTATCAAATGCACCTCGGTTCTCCTGGAGGTCTAATATTTGCTGCCTAGCTGGAGACGTAAGAAGCACGGAAGGTTGGAGAAGAGGCAGCCACACACACGGCCTTTGGAAACTTGTCTGTCATTATGCTATGGAAATAATGCTTTGAAATAAATGCCCTCTGTTCTTAGCTTTGTCCACTGATGCAATTTTTTCTGAATGATTATGATATCCAATGTGACTTTTCTGGTTGATACAGAGGCTGAAATGGATGAGGGTTAGAGAGGCACAATTAAGTGGAAAAAAAGCTATTATTGACGATTCCACTGAGCTTGACTTTGCTATAACAGCACATTTGCTATATTTCACACAAGTTGTCTTTTTGGTTTGGTTTATGTTTTCCCATCGAGCACAGGTCCATATCTGAAAATAAGATGCCAACTATCTTCTGCTTAGCCTCAAAGTAGTAGTAAGGCTTGAGTACACCCACAGAGTACTCCACGGATCCACAAGAAAATCCCTGAACACAGTGGCCACTCATTTCTATGTGTGATGATTCAATACTTATATACTTTTCATTCATTCATTCATTCATTCATTCAAAATATTATTGATAGTGTACTATGTGATAATCACTCAGAAAAATTAGTCAATTCATTTTATGTAACCCTGTGTGAAATAGAAGGACTAAAGTGTAGAAAGGTATGCTCTAGGGTAAGTGGCAGACAGTGGGGTGATTGCTGATAGCCAAATAATAACCTCCATGATAATTGGTACCAAATAAAACCAGACAAACAAATAAAAACAAAAAAATAAACAAAAAAAATGAAAAAAAGCTCTTGAAATTACACTACAGTAAGTAATGCTCATGAAAGGGTCCATATCCCATTTAAGGAGCTTGCATTATGCTGAACTTGTTTAATTAAAGAAAATTTTCTCTTCTAAAGACATTGTGTAGCAAAATGAGAACCTATTCTTAGATGCATCGTCTCCACTGAAATAGAAAATTTCTAGAGGTCAATTAATACGAGTTAAAGATGTTAAGTGCCAATATAAGAAATTATCAAGTTCTGTCAACAAAAGCAGCATGAGATCATTTTTAATAAACCTTAAAATAGAAATAATAAATCTATGTCTACATACTTATTCTATGAATAAAATAGTACAAAGTATGTAATGTGATTTGGAAAGTATGATTTGTTACATCAAAGTTAAGGGATGTTTTTCTTCTGAACTAGATTAATTTGAAGTAGAAAAAGCCACCTCAGGACTAGGAGCTGCGTTTTTTATTTCCTTGGCTAGGGAATTTATTGACTGTGTAGAAACAATGAATAGTCCATCTACCCCAATCTTCACTTTCACTTTTATAAGGATAAAAGCTAGGAAATATATAAAGTTCCTTCAGACATAAAACCACACGATTCATGATGAGAACATTGGCTTATTTGTACCTTACATAGCAAACAGTGTGGTCAAAAAGCAACATTGTTGGTTCAACTGGAGGCCAACATGTAGAAGAATGCAAATTGATCCATTCTTATCTACCTGTACAAGGCTCAAGTCAAATTACATCAAGGACCTCCACATAAAACTACACTGAGTCTACTAGAAGAGAAAGTGGGGGAAAGCCTCAAACACGTAGAGGCACCGGGGAAATTTCCTGAACAGCACACCAATGGCTTATGCTCTAAGGTCAACAATAGACAAATGGGACTTCATAAAATTGAAAAGCTTCTGTAAGGCAAAGGACACTGTCAATAAGACAAAACAGAAAACAAATTGGAAAAAGATTTTTACCAATCCTACATCCAATAGAGGGCTAATATCCATTATATACAAAAAAAAAAAACTCAAGAAGTTAGACTCCAGAGAAACAAATAACCCTATTAGAAAAAATGGGGAACAGACAGAGAATTTTCAACTGATGAAGCTCAAATGGTCTAGAAGTACCTAAGAAAATATTCATCATCCTTAGTCATCAGGGAAATGTAAATCAAATCGACTCTGAGATTCCACCTTAGACAAGTCAGAGTGGCTAAGATCAAACACTCAGGTGATAGCAGATGCTGGTGAGGATGTGGAGAAAAGAACACTGCTCCACTGCTGGAGGGTTTGCAAGCCAGTACAACTACTGTGGAAATTAGACTGGCTGTTCCTCAAAAAAATTGGACATAGTATTACCTGAGGAACCAGCTATACCACTCATGGGCATATACCCAGAAGATGTTCCAATGTGTTATAAGAACATATGTTCCACTATGTTCATAGCAGCCATAATTATAATATCCAGAAGCTGGAAAGAACCCTGATGTCCCTCAACAGAGGAATGGATACAGAAAATGTAGTACATTTACACAATGGAGTAACTCAGTTATTAAAAACAATGACTTCATGAAATCCTTAGGCAAATGGATGGATCTAGAAAATATGAAGTAACTCAGTCATAAAAGAACACACACGGTATGTACTCACTGATAAGTGGATAGTAGGCAAAGAGCATGGAGTACTCCATATGGTCCATGAGTTGTATCATGGTTAAAATGTCTAGGAAGAACACCTCCCAGTATTGATTGCTATAGATTGAAAATGGCTAGAATATAAATGGTGTATATTTGTAAACATCCATCTTTCTCAGCTTAGCTTTACAGACATACTCATTATTAAATGAGGTGTTAACAAAGGAATGTCTATATTCATACAAGTAAACTGATAGACACTCTACAAACACAGGTTGGAGATCATGATCAGGTCTCTTAGAAAGAAAATGTTATTAGAAGAATCAAAACCAAACTGGAAAATATGCAGTCATTCCAAGTTTTATCAAATCCTGGAAAAGGAACAGAGATACTGTGAGGTTAAAGTTTAGGGCTAGAGGACAATTGCAGAGAAAAGTAAAAGAAACTTCTTGTTACGTAAGAAAAGGAGGTATGGAAAATATCTATTAGGCTGTATCATAGCTACTATTCTGTCACTGAGATGAGACACCCTAACCAAGGCAATCCACGAAAGAAAGAATTTAGTTATTAGATTGTTTACAGTCTCAGAGGATTAGTCCATTTCCATTATGGTAGAACCCATGCCAGCAGATAGGCAGGCATGGCACTGGAGTAGAGCAGTAGCTATAGGTAAGAATTTACAAATGATCAACAAGAAGGAGGGACGATATACTGGGCCAGGTATGGGCTTTGAAACCTCAAAGCTTAGTCCCTCAGGACACACCTCTTACAACAAGGTCACATCTTTTAATTCTTCCTAACAAGTCAACTAACTGGGAACCAACAATCAAATATAATAAATACCCTGTGGGAGTCATTCTTATTCAAATCACCACAGACTATTAAACTGAAGTCAAGAATGGAAGATTTTAAGAAATCTGCTAATTAAAAGAGTAAAAAAGATGTTGGGTACCAAGTAAAGAAAATGAAAGTATGAAGGCTTTGGTACCAAAACAGTGGTTTGCCATTTTTATAGAAGTTAAAATAAGATGTGGTAATATAATTTTTCCAAAGGTGCAGCAAAGATGTGGAATGATCTAATTTACATTTTTAAAAGATTTTTCGTTGTTTCATGATCAATAGTCGAAACAAGTTTCCAATATGGAGACCAGACAGGAACGAATACTGAAGAGAGAGTACATCTTGCTTTTATAGGGAAATTTCCATTGCTTTAAGGGCAAATAAAACTTGGGCCTCATTTATACAATAATTGGCTAAATTTGCAGCTGGCTGAATAAAAATGTGCAAAGTTTATTAATACAAGGGTTTGGCCTGACCTTGTCTTAGTAAAATTCTCTATGGCATACACGACGTTATGGTCAACACATACCAGTAGGGACATGCTTTTGGCTGATACTAAATTAAGAGGCTAATTAGTATTTCATATAAAATAAAAGTGCATTTAATTCTGTATAGTATTGAATCATACCCAGGATATCAAATTTGCTCAGCAAGCATTCCTGCCTAGTAAACTATGCCCCAATCATTTTTCTTGTTCTTAAAGACAATATTTTATTTTGTGGCTCGAAATGGCCTGGAACTCACTATTAGTTTTAGTAGACTGGGAAAAAGAGATCAACATGACCAGCAGTACTTTTCATATCAGGAGATGCAGAGTGGGAGACAAGCTACCCGTGA
This sequence comes from Mus pahari, assembly GCF_900095145.1. Classification (NCBI taxonomy): domain Eukaryota; kingdom Metazoa; phylum Chordata; class Mammalia; order Rodentia; family Muridae; genus Mus; species Mus pahari. Next base: position 122,632,251 of record NC_034591.1, on the reverse strand, counting down.
CCCCAAGGAAGGAAGGCATAGTACCCCAGTGTACACTATCACGTAAGAAGGGCAACTAAAAAATATATTTAAAACAATTTCAAATATGATAGACCAAAGGACTAGTGCTGAGAAGGGATATATAACAGAGGAAAATACTATATTCTGAATTTGTTAAACATAAAATTGTTGGATAAACTTTAAATTAGTAGTAGAGTTATACTACAAAATTAGCACTTTAAAAATGAACAGGATAGCCATCACATTAGCTGCACTGGAAGGCCACGACATGGATATATTGGCTTTAGTGACTTTGGCAAAGATCATGGCACATATAAAAATTGTACTCTTTTTTTATATGATCATAAGGTAATAAATGCATTTACACAAGATTGTCAAGAAGATAACTGCTCATTAAAGAGTTGAAGAAAAATTAATTATGGGAAAAGACATAGTCTCACATATTTAAGGACAGACTAGTTTCACATTGTAAGAATTGGAAAGGGGCTGGAGAATTGATTCAATAGATGAGAGCACTGGCTGCACTTCCAGAGTGCAATTCCCAGGTTCCATTCCCAGCATGCACATATCACCTGTCCATATCTCCAGTTTGAACAGATTCAATGCTGTCTTCTGGCCAATTGGGGATGACATGGCTCTTATGTCATTGGTGACATAGGATGAGCAAGGTGGCCTTCAAAGGTTTGTCTTCAGGAGAACCTTCAAAAAGTAAGTCAAGGAACATGTCCTCAGAGTAAACTATCCTATTCTGTTTAAATAACTATTCTGGAATATAAAATGCTGTCTCTGTAATGTTGTTGAAAATACCAAGGTGTGTACTTTTATAAAAGCATAGTGTTGAGGGGTGGCTAAAAATGTATTTTTTTAAAAAAATGAATATTAAAAAGTCAACTTGCTGATAATAGTTTCTTTCTCCCTTTTTATCATTGTTAAGAATTTGTTATGCAATTAAAAATATCAAATCACAGAGGAGACATAATTCATCAAATGATGAGGTTTTCCCTATGCTGAAGGCATATGATTTTATAATTACATAATTATTTTGTCAAATAAAAGTATGTGTTTCAACTGTCGTTAATAAAGAGTGAGTACATATACTAGCTTGTATCTGAGAAGTATGCATATTGGTTCTGTGGCCCTTAATCAGATTACCCTCCTATCATTGTGCTTACCTAAAAATACCAAAGACTATCTCAGGAGACATTTACGATACACACAAAGTTTCTAGAAATTTCCTTTATCAATTACAAAAAAGTGCCATCAAAAAGCAATAAAAGATTAAGTGCTGAATATTATAATAGGTATATTTGAGATTCTGTTCCCAGAGTGGGTTTTGCTAATGAGAATATTCTACAGTGTTACCTACCAACAGACTTAGTAATTATGAAACCTTTGATATTAACATACTGCTATATGAGTTGAGATTTTATACAAGGGAATATATAATCATATGCAAATACATACACTTTTAAAACTGTAGCTGAACAGCAATTCTCAAGGTGCCTACAGTATAATATGTACTTACTACTTCTACTGCTAGATTTTGATTTTCAATTTTCTATTTCTAAATTCTACTTTTCTTCATATAGGCAAAGCTTTCATTAAATGGCAACCTCAAGACCTGGCAATTTGTCTTTCTATGTTCTAATTTTGTATAAAGATATAAAAGGTGAATAACACTTTATCCCTACTTTTCATTATTGGACTTAAAATATTTTTCTACTCTATTAAACAAAACAGAGAATTATAGGATTTACTGGTGAATTGACAACTATACTACACCTTCACTCCGAATTTTATTGTTGAAGTATTTCTTTATCAACTACTAGGTTGCTTACAATTAAATAAATTTGCTTTTTTTCAGTTGCTCTGTTTAATGCATGCATTTATCATGTGTAAACTCTAACACATGTATAAATGTATATGTATTTAAATCTTCATATAACCAAATTATCATATAAGCAAACTATCTCAGACTCTATGAAACATACCTCTTTGCTCCCATGTTAATAATTTATTAGTTACATAAACCATTTTCTAAATAGAAAAATACCTATCATATGCCTAATTCAAATCCATGTGGACTGTCAGAAGGTACTGTTTGTAAAGTATATTCATACACTGTACAAAAGCTCAAAGAAACATTGGAGGTGCAATATAATGACTACTTACAAGCAAACTGAAGCTTTGCTTCTCTGCTTACAATTGTTCCAAATGAGTTTGTTGCTATGCACTGGTACGTTCCAGCATCTTGGGTTTTATTGGGGTTATTGATCAACAAGCTGCCGTCAACAACACTGTAGCGGAAATCCATACCAATATCAACATCTGTTCCATTTAACTTCCACCTGTAGTATAAAATGCCAGTAGATAAAGCCTTGTAATATTAATCAATATTTCTGAATTGTCTCAAATAGATAACAACTAGAAATACCATGAAATACCACCAATGCATTTTTTGAAGCTTGGTAAAAGCATATATTAGAAATTATCTATTCAGCAATGGTGACATCTTAAGTACTTGTGGGGGGAGGGCTGTCTTTTACAGTAAATTATGATAATCCAACTTTAGCACCTGTTCTATGACTACATAGAACACTATAATCAATTTCTTGTGGGGGAAATTTTTTACACAATTTCTATAACTTTCTTCAAACCATGGCTGCTTAGTAAAAAGTCCTTTGTCTGGTTGGCAATCACTGTTTAAATAGGTATATCAAGAGGAGACGATATACCACTTTCAGGAAAACAGCAGAAGAGTTGCTGAAATTGCAGCCAAGCCTATTTTGATTCAGTTCTTAAAATGACTGAAGTGCCCAGTGGCAAAGCAAAGGAACTCTATTGATCTGAGATGCTTCAGGGACCAAATCTGCCTGGCCATGGATCAACTGGATGATCTCTTTAGCCACTGGCACTCAAAATGTCAATCAACTGTCCCAGTGAACTACAGGCTATTAAGTAACCAAAGCAAAGAATGTTTTCTTGTCCTTCTGTTCATTTGCTTGGGTTACCTGTGAATCTGACTGCAACAGTGAGCCCAATAAATTAGACTCATATTTTAGTAGCTTAGCTTTGGTACAAATATCTACATGTCTGTTCTCAGAATCATCCAAAGAATGTGAGCTTTAGCTGAGTCAAATCACCTTTCAGTAATTCATAGGAATCCATACAAACTTTTGAACTAACATAATTCAATGACTGCTTTTTTGATAGCTTATGAATTACCAAGATTCTCATAGGAACTGAAAACATGTGAAAAGGTTGTAGCACAAAGGAAATTGATTCAAATCAACAAAGCGAGTGAAAATGGAGAATTATTCATTTTAGTTTCTTAAAATAACAAGAGCCATTATCTAAATAGAAATGCGCATGTGCATGCTCACCATTGTGCAATTCTTCTTTACATCCCAAGGCACTGTGCTTATGAATACATAATGCAAAATAATTTAAGTGATAAAATTATCAGCCTGTTAGCTTCAAATGGCATGCGCATGCGCATGCCTGCATATGTCTTTCGGAGACATGGTCTCATGCAGCACAGGCTGGCCACAATCTCCCTTGTAATTGAGATAATCACAGACTCCTGATCTTCATTCCTTCATCTCCCAAGTACTTTAGCCAGTACATCCAATACCAAAATCCATCCCATAGGAGACATCTGCTTGCCCATTTAAACTTTGTACCCATGAAGCAGAGACTGGCTTCATGTGGAAGCCAGCCTAGTCTACATAGTGAGCTTCAGACCAGACAGGGTTAAATAGGGAAACTTTGTCTTAAGAGGAAAATGTTGGGGGAGGAGATGCATATCTTCCAATGAACGTCCATATCTCTCGTCAAAACGGGCCATGGTTCATCAGAAGTCCTGTGGAAGTTCCCTATTCCACATATAAAGAGTGCTTTTGCCCCCAAGACGATTTACTGAAATTACTTTTGTGTCCTCACTTTTGTCCATCTAGCACTTAAGCCTCTCACTTTGTTCAGTAAACACTTGTTGAGTTTAACACTCAAAACTCTGCTTTTCTAGTTGAGCTTTGAGCATAGACACAACTCATGAACCAGGCTTGCCTCACCCAGCCCAGTGGCAGGAGTTCCTTCACGTCTGTGTCTTTGAAGTGTAAAAAAAAAATCAAGAAACAGGAGCACTGAGAAAGTAGGCTAGAAGCAGAAATAGGACTTACTTCTTTATGTGTTTGTGTATAAGAAGCCGGATATTAGAAACCGACAGTGTTTTTAGGCTCTGCAGTAATTCTCTCTGTGCTCTGACACAGACAAGAAAGTAATAAGCAATAAAGAGAACAGCCAAGTTATATCCCAGCAGGGCTAGCTGCACATAAGCCTCTAGAACTGACTGCCCGCCCTACACATTGGCTTTTAGTCAGCTGATCACGTCTTGGCCATAACTCTCAGTTCAAATGATGGTAGAGCAATTTAATATGACAAATCTAAGAACTCCAAGAGGAAATTGCAATATAATGTGAGCTGCAAGCAGAGTGTTGAATCTGGGAATGGGACCATGCGAATCTTTCCATGAGGCTGGCTGAGGGAATTATGACACCTCTATAGGTTTGTCTGCACTTGTCCCCTCAACCCAAAAAAGCTGTGCGTGAAGTCCGTTCATCTACTTTATTGCCTGCTTTTACATACAAACAGCAACAGGGATGGGGTGATTTAGAAAACAACGTGTTTTATGAGACATGCAGTCAGGTCTGTGTTATAAAGCACGCTATAGTGTTTTACCGCAATGCAGTCAGTGTTTGTTCCAATTGAATGTGGGTTGCATGGTGAATTTCTCCTCTCGTTGCGTAGTGAAACACTTGAAAATCTCACAATTTGCTTTCAATGTCTGAGGAATCTTTTAAGTATTGGTAATGGAGTGGCAATTTGGAGTAAATAACAGATTTTTCCTAGGGGGCAAGGCTAATTGGTGTCTTGTAAGCAGAATTACTTGGGGGAGGTACAGCTAAACTCTCTAGAGATTGGGGGTTATACACAGGCAAACACCAGCACCTTGAACCTCCCCCTGTATGGTTCTGCACACTCTGCTAAGAAGTCAGTGTACAGATTCACTGAGAAAGAAAAAAAAAAAAAAAAAAAACACAAAACAAAACCTCTGTTAACCATTCGAACTTGACACTCAGGGAGGGGCAGTTCTTTTCTGACTTAGAATTTGTTCTCTGTAGACTCAGTTTAATACAAACTTCATAGCAAACCAACTCTAACCAGTTGCTTGAAGGTTCCTTCCTCCTGGGAAGAGATGCTGAATGAAATAAGTAATGTCAGCCGCCCTTAGGGAACTTTAATACAAGAGAAGTTGGCAAGGGGCAAAACTTCTTAAGTTTTCTGGGTCAGGGTCAATCCTTTCAAAACTGAGGGGCAGAAACAATGCAAAGAAAAGACTCAGTCGAAGGAAGAAATGTAAAGAAAAGAGGTCAGTTAGGGTGTTATAGGAAAAACCTGAGGCTGAAGTTCTCCACAGAGCACTCACTTTTGAGATTTTTTTTTCCTACTCGTTCAACCCCCTGAAAGTCAACACCAAGACTAGGAAAGTTCAGCTAGCAAGGTGTTAGAAAACACCTGCTCTTCCATTCATTCTCTTGCTCTTTCCTTCAACAACAGGGACTTTTTAAGCCCCAGGTCCAGACTGCTATTATGTCACAAGCAAACTGCTAGAGGGATAAAGGCAAGCACTGAGCACTGCCTAGCATTGCTAATGCATTTGATTAAATGCTCTCCCCAGCTTTCCCCTGCAATCTTTAAAAAAAAAAACATAATAGGTTTCTGTTCTATGGCTTGTTTTAAATAACAAGGCAAGCCCCTATATCAAGAAACACACTGTTACACGGGCAATGTTAATTAAAGGTCACAGTTTGAGGAAAAACAATGCAGCAACTTGCCAAAATCAGCTGCAAAATTTGTTTTCATTTATAGCTAACATGTGAACTTACCCTCGGCTGTGTGCTCAAAGTGGGATCCATTAACTCATCATTTATATATCTGAGCAACCTTGCCTCTTTCGCATTTGTTTTGACTTTGCAGTGTGTTTTCAAATCATTAACTTAGTTTACTGTGTTGTACACACAGAGACAATGTCCCCTGGTTTGGTCAGGACAGCATAGGGTTTATAGATGATGCTCTACAGTAATTACTAACAGTGTTCTTTCACTTTCAAAAATATCTTCTGTCAGATGACAAATTGCCTGTTCACTCAAATATCAAGCCCTCTCTAATTAGTTGTTCTTTTCTTTGTGGAATGTTCTTCCTTTCTTTATCCAGGTGGCAGAGCAGGTTGTCTTTCTCAAAACCCTACAACATCTTTTTTTCTTTTAAGCCTTCAACACATCTACCCTCTGCCTCTATATTAGGGGTCTTTTATTTCCTCAACAAGGTGGTAGCCACTGCTACTGTGCATTCATGGGAGTCTCAGCTAGGAAGGGAGTACTTTAGGGGGTTCATTTTTATCCCCTAACTCTTACATTCTCTCTGCACTCTGTTCCCTGATGCTCCTTGAGCCAAGAGGGGTGGCATAGATGCATCGTATTTACTCTTGCAATAACTTTATTAGCAGTAAATTTGAATGTAAATGAAATAACTTACATAAGATATGTGTTGTAAGGGATCATGAAATAATGAAGAGCTACATTTAATGACGTGAATAATATTTACTACATGAAGTCTCCTGTGTTGATTTTGATTGGGACCATGCCTTTATCCAAGTCTAATCTTCAATTACATCCTCAGCATGTTTTAAGTGATTGTCATGGCTGGTCCTGAATATATCATCCAAGAATATGTGAATCTGGCCTCTGTGGTCCAAAGACTTATGAAAATAAACAGATCTAAGAGGTCCCTTCATCTTCATTCAATGTCTAAGAAGCAGGCAATAAAACTGTCTTGAGGCAGACACTGTCCCAAGGCCAGAAGTGCAGTGAGCTTGAGCATCCATTGCTCTCTGTCTTGGGATTTGACCAACTGCCTCAAGCTCCTGTTTACTGGCATTTCCCATCATGGTGGGCACCACACCTGAAGTGGGAACCAAACCAAACCCTTTCTCCCATGTGTTGTTTGTGTCAGGTGTTTTTTTTTTTTTTTTAACCACAGACACTGAACAATATCTCCAGCACCATCACTTACTAGAGCTGATAGAATATTGTTTAACCTTTCTATTTAGTTACTTGTTTTACACGTTTTGATTTGGGGGAATTTTCTCCCTTTATTTTGGTTTTTGTTTTGATTTTCAAGACAGAGTTTTTCTATATTGCCTAAATCCATTGTGTAGAATTTTCTCAGCTCAGTCTATTCCATTGAAAAGGATATTACTATTAATGAAGTTAAATTTTTTTTTAATGATTTATACATCTGCTATCATACTGAAAACCTTTTGGTACATCTCCTATCATACTTTTTCTAAAATCCTTTTTCTCCCGAAAGTCATAAATATGCATGGCTGTTTTCTTTTTTGTTTTAAAATGTCCCATTTAGGGTTTTTATTAACCTGAAACTGATTTTTGCATGTAACATAAAATATGAATTCAGTTTGATTTCTTTCCTTAATCACATGGGCAGACCATTGCCCAGGGTAAGTCTTTTCAAAATACTTACATCATGGTAATGAATTTTAACTTTTCTTCTTTTGATTTTTTTTGAAAGAAAATATTCTCTTTATTATTCACTTTTAGAGAAGTTAATTTTATGTGGAATTATTGGCACATCACTTTGTTTAATTCTGTCTTCTCATAGCTCAGGTCTTCTCTCTGTTATCATTTTTATCCCATCTCAAAAATGTCTTTTAGAATTTCCTTTAGTGAGAGTATGTAGGAATCAAAATTCAGTGTTTGCCTATAGACATGTGTATTCTGTTCTTCCTTAAAGAAATTTCTAATTAACACATATTTATGAGATACAGTGAGAAAATTGTCATTTACACAAGATACAATATTAAACTAGGCTGTTTTGCCTCCTTTATGTTTAGAATGTTAAAAGTAGGCTTTTATTTATTTACTCATTTCTATTTTAATCATTTTAATTTTTATTTAAATTTAAATTTACTTGTTTTTGAGACAGGGCCTGATAGTCCCCAGGCTGACCTCAAATTCCTTAGGTATTTGAAGGCAAACTTGATCTTTTTTTATTTTGCCTCTTTTTCCTAACTAGTAGATCCTAAATGTGGCCTTTCAGTTACATATGGTTCTATGGTTCTATGGATCAAATTTAGGTCTTCATATACAATGTATAGCCACTCTAGTAGCTGAACTACATCCCAGATCAGAAGAAAGGAAAAGAAGATACAATTTGTTTAGTTTTTGCTTATTTTTGCTTATTTTGCCATCTCAAGTACTGGAATTGAATCTAGGTCCTTCAACCTGCTACGGAAGTGTACCACCACAAAGCTTCATTCCTAAGTATTTCTTATAGGTATTTTGAAATACATGATAAATTGTCATAACCCAACTGTGATATACAAAGCTACAATTAAACCCTGCTTCCTACATTTTTGGTTAATGTTTCCAAACCTCTCTATTCGCTTTCCTCTCTTCCTTCATCTCCTCTGCCAACCGCTCTTTCTACCCTATATTTCTAAAAGATTAATACTTTTAGCTCCTACATAGAGGAAATAACATGAAGCACCATTTTATGTCTGACTTATTTCACTTAACATAACGTCCTGCAGTGCCATCCACAGTGTGAGAACAACAGAGCAGGATTTTATTCTTTTTGTGACTGACTAATCTTCCATTGTGTATGAATCACATTTTCTTCATCCTTTCCTTTGTTGTTGTATACTCCAGTTCCTTTCATGTTCTGGTCATTGTGTTTAGTGATATAGTAAACACAGATGACCAGGCATCTCTTCCAAAGTATTATATCATTTTCTTTGGGTATATACTAAGACATGGGTAGCTTGGTTTTCAACAACTTGACACAAAACAGGGCCATCTGTGAAGAGAGAACTTAAACTAAGACAATGCCTCCATCCGACTGGCAAGCCATGGGGAATAAAGTCATGCATTCCTTGGTGACCTCTGCTTAGAGTTTCTCTTTTGGCTTCCCTTAATGATGGACTGTAACCTGTAAGCCAAAGAAACCCGTTCCTCCCCGAACTGATTTTGGTCCAGCATTTTATCATAGCAACATTAAAACAAACTAGAACAGTATGGAATAGATAAATTTTAGTTTTAGGAAAAATCATCTACTTTATATTCTTAACTTAGAATCTTATATAAGGTTTTAACATATAACCTTAACTCCTAACAAGAAGTTAAGTATTCTTTTCCTCTGTATCCTCCCTAGTACTTCTTCTAATAACCTTTTTTTTTTTCTTCTAACAATAGCCCCTGTCTGTTCTCCATTTATTCCAGCTTATACTTGATGGTTAAATTATTTTTCCAAAATTAAAATGGTGACTTTCTTTTTTTCTGTCATTGAGGAGTCAATTGCCACTTTAACTGTCACCTCAGTAAAAATATGTGTATTAGGAGTTTGGCTCTTTTATGGCCATCTCTTTGATCTGGTGTTCTGCAGTTTCATGGTTCTAGAAGTGATTTCAGTTTTATTTGTACTGGAATTGTGTTAGGTGTCCTGAAGCTGCAGTGGATGGTTTTCATAAGTGTTGAAAATTCTGACCCTTAGGAGTTTCTTCCTTCCTTCCTTTCTCCCTTCCTTCCCTTCCTTCCTTCCTTCCTTCCTTCCTTCCTTCCTTCCTTTCTTTCTTTCTTTCTTCCTTCCTTCCTTTTTTCTTTCTTTTTCTTTCTTCCTTTCTTTCTTCTTCAATACTTTGTGAATAATTGCTAATTTTAATAATATAACATGCTTTCTTTTTTGCTTAGTTTGGTTTTTGTTTGATTGTTTTATTTTGTTTTGTTTTCGTTGTTATTGGTGTTTTTTGTTTTTTGTTTGTTTTTGTTTTGTTTTGTTTTGGAAACGGGGTCTCACTATGCAGTTGTTTCTGGCTCATTTTCTTCCTACTTTCATTTTGAAACTCAAGATGTCTGACTCTAAGACACACATAGTCCCTTTTTTTCTCTTTCTTCCTCTCTAGTCTTCTAACCCACTCTCCAAACTTTGCTTCTCTTCACCTTTTTCTGTTGCCTTGAGATGATAGCTTTGGGTCTGTTATCTAGCTTGCCAATTCTCTTTATAGATGCATCTCATTTCTTATGAAACTTACTGAGACTCATGGTCTAACATAAGTGATTACTGGCACTTTATTATCCCTGAAGCAGGTAAGTGGATTTTTGGTTAGCATCTATTCTAAATTTGGAGAACTTCTATCTATGGCTTCTTTCTGAAAAATGATTTCATGCTTCTTGCTCCTTTAAGTCTAGTCTTTGTCTTACAACTCTGGTCCTTGTGAAGTTGCATAAAACATATCATCAAAATGACAACTCCTATTTGTTCTAAATCCATTTACTCTAACACTCATGGACTTCTGATTTTCTTGCTGGCTTTCTGACAAAATAAAAAAAATTCTATTTTTATTATAACAATGTTATTAGGAATTGTTAATATTTCCAATGAAAAGGTTATTTGGGATTTTTAATCATAATACTGCCAGAAACAGAATCTCTATACTTTTGTTTTCATGAAAGAATCATTTCCTCATGTTTCTTAGGATACCTCACATTGCCCACCTAAAACCTTTCATTTTCAATATTCTGTAATTGCTAATTTTAATTTAAATAATGTAAACAAGGTTTTCTTTTTTTGTTTGTTTGTTTGGTTCCTTTTGGGCTTTCTTGTTTATTTGGGTTTTTTTTTTTTGGGGGGGGTGGTTGTTGTTTTCAAACCAGGGTCTCACTATGCAGCCCTGGGTGGCCTGGAACTTGACTATGTAGATTAGGCTGGCCTTGAATTTACTCAGTATCAGTTACCTCTATGTCTCAAATGCTATGATCAAAGACTCGTGTCACCATTTCAGGCTGGATACACATTTTTAAGCAAACAAACCTGATGTGTGGCTTTGGATTCCCTTTAACTTCACAACTGAGTTTCACTTTTTTCTCTTCAGAATCCAAAGGAAACATGACATGACTTGGTTCTTGAACAAAAACTGGGCCATGCAGTGTGTAGTCATCTGAAAGAGAAAAAGTACAATTGAACATCACCTTCCTATTAGAATCAATGCCACATTGAGAAAAAAAAAAGGATGCCCAAGATTTTTTCTCAGTTTCAAGATGAAATTTCCCATTGAAGAATAACTTCTTCCCAATATGTAGGAAGTTAAAACAGGGCTCCCTTGTCACGTGTTGATAATGTCTTTTACTGCTAGCATTCAGACACAGGCTGCCTGGCATCTCTCCTTCTTCCTTCCATGTCTTATTGTTCCATCTGCTTTGGCCCAACCTTCTATTTTCTTCACATTTTGTGCTTCCTACATCCCTCTTGTGCTGCTGTCATTTTGGAAAGCTTTGTAATGCCACAAAGTTAACAGTCCCCCCCCCTTCATAATTAAAGAGTATAATAGGAAACAAATGATGATGATTTAAAAAAAATAAGATGTTAATAAGAAAGAACAGCTCTACACTGAGCACACATGCATGTGCACATGCATGCATACACACAGAGAGAACCTAATTAAAATGATTATGCATATCAAATAAAGAATAGTCTGTAGTTCTGATTCCTAAATTGGCTATACAAAAGGACCAATTTTAAGCCAGCTGATCACGTGCTGGGACACACAGTGAAGGCAAACTGCCATTTCCAAGTCTTGCTTTGGAAGAAGAGAAATTAGATGTGTGGTAGTCATTTTTGTCATGGAACAATAACAAAGCTCAAAGCATAAGCTATGAACCATAATTTAAGTAGCTGGGTAGAGTATGTTATTAGGGTATACAGATATAAGCATTATTCAAAGGATTTCTCATTACCTATGTTTATGCAAAATCCATTTCATTCTTCAAAATCATGTCCAATTTCTCTTTTCTCCTAGGTTTTTAGACCTTTATCTTTTTTTGAACCACATGATTTAAAAGGGGATTTTACTCTACAATGCTTCTCATTTTCTATGAATGCATTCAAGCCTTTCTTTTGCCCTCTTTGAATCATTAATTTCTTAAGAGCATGAAGTATCTTACTAATTTTAAGTCACTATGTGGTAGTCAGTATAGTTATCCATAAGGATATGTCCTATTTAAATTACTTTGAAACATTTTAAAGTCTTTAATTCGAGTATTTTGCCACTGCCTGATAAACTGCGCAACAGAAGCACAGCTGCCTATAAGGTGATGCCATGAAGGTCACAACCCAACTGCAGAGAGTCTTTTTCGCCTTTAGGTATGGTTATCTTAAAGTATGTAAACTGCAATTGTGAGTCTGGAAAATCTTTTTTTTTCTTTTTCTTTTTCTTTTCTTTTCTTTTCTTTTCTTTTCTTTTTTTTTTTTTTTTTTTTTTTCTGATGGGTGATAGTTCCAGATAGAACTTATTCATGTAAATTGGGACAGAGGAACATAGACTCAAGTTTCATTTGGAGATTGAGTAAAATCTGGCAAGATCATTTATTTTTAACTCAGACATCAAAAAATAAAGCTTCAGGTAAGGGTTTGAGACAAAGGAAAATAAAGGGGATAAGATGACTGAATAGAATTGGAAAATAGAGGGGGCAAGATGACTGAATAGAATTGTATTTATTCTGGAGACCACATATTATGTTAATGTAAGAAGACTTGGATAAGGACTCAGGAAGACCATGAATTATCATTTAAGGCCTTGTTCAGCTCCTAACTTTAGGATCTCTGGGAAACCATAGTCTAACAGTGTCTTAGTTTGCTCTAAAGTAATGACCACAGAGTAGGTTGGTTATTTTAGACTGATTGTAAATAGGGGAAGAGCCACAATTGCTCATAAACACACATGTCTGCATAAAAATGTAGAATTTCAACAACATTATATATTATTTTGTCCCCATTCTCTTTTCTCCTGATTACATATGTAAAAATCACTTCAATGAGAAATTTAACCACAGAATACAGGAGCTTTCAAAGAAAACAAAAGAACAGAATAAAAGCATACAGTCACGAAGTTTTAAATGCTTATGCATTAAAATTGTATATTTTAGGATCCATATATTTATGCTCCAAATTTTCAACAATTGCACAGATATTTTCAAAACAAATGTAGATTATTTGTCAAGGGTCAGCTCATTACAAGTACGGAGAATTTAGTAAATGTTTAGCACATCTATTTTGATCAAAAGAATTCTTTAACAAGATCACAGAGACAGAAGCAAGTGTGGTAGATTTTCTCTAAGAGAGAAATATTTCTATTGTTGTCCCCAATTCCAAAATTATGTGTGTGTATATATAATATCAATCATCTCAATTCATTGGTGCTCCCTGATTTGAATTTCACACAAAAATATACAGCCTATTACCAGTAATTCCAAAAAGGAATAAAACATAATAATGATTACCCAGGATGCAGCTGGGAGGCTGTGGATTAACATCTGTACTATTTCTCAATGTAGCCAAGCCATATTTAAATAACAAAAGGATATTTTTTTCCTGTGTATTTTATAATAAGAATTGATAATAATGATGCTTTGCATTTGCTATAAATAACACATTCCATCTAAAGTTTCATTTTCTCTTAGTTAACCAAGCTCACTGCCTGGAAATTAACATTAGCATAAAGTGAACCATATTTCAGCTTTCATCTAAGGCAATGCAGTGTTTTTAGTGCTTGGGTTAGTTCGTTTCCTGGATATACTGGGAAAGATTTGATACTCTTCAGCAGGCTTGGTATAGGAAGCAGATATCTTAGCTTTTAAACCTTTAGCCCTTGGTTACCAATGTGTTTGAGGAACAAAAGAGGTGTTTTGTTTCAACCAAACTGTGGGGTGCCAGCTTTCATGAAACAAAGATTGAGGAGGGGTTTTTTTTAGAAAACTTTGCCAAGTATAGTCTAAGTACCCTGGTCATAAAGAGACTCACAAGTCTCTTGAAAGCATACAAAATTCTGTATCTGCCATCTTCATAGCCAGGAAGATAAGGTTAACCCTTAGATCTTTCATGTAAGGTGTTCTGTATCACTAGTGATTTTAGTCTAAACAGGTAAAGAGACATTTTATAAAATGGTGGAGGAGTCACTGCCCAAGCCAGGTTACAGGGTCCTTGTATTCTAACAGTGCTAGGTTTGTGACTCACTGACTGTATCAGAAGACACTGGCTTCCACAAACCAGATTAACTTCACTCTATGGGTGATTTCTGTATTTTAGACTTATTTGTTTTATTTTATGTATATGAGTAGCTTCCATCCGTGTATGTGTATCATATACCTAGCTTGGTAAGGACGCCAGAGAAGGCACCAAATGCCTTGGAAGTGTAGTTGCAGGCAGTTGTGAGCTGCTGAAGAGATCAACCCAGGAACTTTAGAAAATTCCACCAGACCCCTCCCTTTCTGGAAGCAAAAAGTCATAAAGAACATAGACACCTCTCCCCTATGGAAGGGAGAGGCTAATTACATTCCTCAGATGACAGGGAAGAGGGACCAACCACAGGCCACCTGTGAATAGGAGTAGGGGAGGCCCAGAGCCACTGTTGGCCACCTACCTCACTGCCTATAGACTAGTCAGCTTAAACATCACACTGTTCTGCAAGTCACATTGTGCCGAATGGCTGCTGCCTTGAGAACTGTATAAAGACACACCGGATGGGCTGTACATGGTCATTCTCTCTCTCTCTCTCCATGTGCAGGGCAACCCCAACATGTTGGAACAATAAATTCCTCTTGTTTTTCACATCGATTCCTGGCTCTGTGTCATTCACTTAGGGAGTCCTCGGAAAGCTAAGGCTTGCCAGAGTCTAACACTGCCAACGGAACCAGGGTCCTCTGCAAGAGCAGCCAGTGTTCTTGTTTGCTGAGCCAGCTCTCTGTCCCGGCTCTTTGGGTGATTTTCTTGCACACTGAAGTTGGGGAACTAGAACAAAAGACCTTTCTGATCCTAGCTCTCTCTTGCGCTAGAACAAAACTTGAGGCAATGCTGTCTTCAGAGTCACTCTCAGATATTTTCCTTGAGTGAGATTTTGTTTGATAATATCACAGAGACAATTTTAGTGTATACTTGGCCTCATAGCTTAAAGCGAATAGCCAAGAATGGAAAACTACAACACTGCATCCCACAAAGAAAAATGAAGGGCTGAGCAGGGTGGCTCATGACTGTTATTTCAGAACTCTAGAGTCTGAGGCAGGAATATTACAGATTCAAGTCCAATATAGGTTACATACAATATTTGAAAAATGGTCTGGGCTACATACTGAGGTTCTAACTCGAGACAACCACAATACAAAGTGAAATGGAATGAAGTAAACGCAAAACAGACAGAAAAGACAAAAGAACAGGTTTGTTAAGGACTAAAGCTGCCCAAATGAAGGCCTCCTAGAACACTCAGACCTTCTGCATGTTGGGCATGAGACCTCCTAGAGAGCTACACTGAGCAGATGAACAGGATCTTCGGGCAGACTACAACAGTAAACAGACCTAGAGAAATGTTGTATTCTTACTTAGTGCATACAGCATATCTGCTGGGATGAGTTCTTAGTAAAGTCTCTCTCTCTCTCTCTCTCTCTCTCTCTCTCTCTCTCTCTCTCTCTCTCTCTCTCTCTCGCTCTCTTTTATTTAAGTAAGCATATATAAGACCAATGCTTTTATTTCTGGCTTGCCTCAGAAGAGGAAAGTTATCCCAGAGCCTCACTGTCCTGGTGACTTGAATAGAAAGGACATGTATTGTCACCATAGTTCTCTTGGGGAATTATGAAGCAGTACATTATAATATTCTTGGAATTCCTGAGAAACATAATTAAGAACAATGGTCTTGTTGGTTTAGACCATTGATAGGAGCCCCAGATATAGGCATTTAATGTGGATCTTGATATGATAAAGCACGATTTCCTGACTTATTTTCTTCTGCTTGGAGAATCACAAAACTCACTTCTATCATAGTAAAAGTGCTCACCAGATTTACAAATATGGCTGTCCAGAACTTAGAGGCTCTTCCTGTTAAAATTCATCAAGTCTGTACATGACTCTGTAGATTTTTAATGAGTAACCAAAACCAGGATAAAATCATGGCCTCTGCCTCCATTTTATATCATGTTTTGCATCATAAACATCATGAAGTCTGGTCAGATTCCTGTTTCTCTCTCTCTCTCTCTCTCTCTCTCTCTCTCTATATATATATATATATATATATATATATATATACTTGAGAATTTAAAAACAAAAAATACCATGTTGACTAGCCTTACATTTATCCTATTCTCTCTCAACTTTCTTCAGAACTGAATACAACAATGTAAGAGTACTGAAGAATTTATAAGTTCCAGTAATAGCAAGGCTTGTGGCAGATCATCCTAGGATGGAACTGCTCCATACATGGGAGATATTCTCCCATGATGAAACTTAGTGGAACCAATCATCTCTGGATGGGAACTATGTCTGGAACAAGCAGGATCTTACAAGAGATACACAGCTGAGATAATAAACAATGGGGCAATAATCTGACAAAGTTTATTTATGCAAACTCCATTTTGCTCATTGACATTGCCCCTTACTTGTATAGATGTGTACGTCTTTAAGTATCCTGAGATATCCCTTGCTTCCTAGTGTGACTACACTGAATGTAAAATCCTGTCTTATTTCTTTATCCTCATACCACCGTTTTGACTCTCTACAGAGGTAGCAGAGCCTGGCATGGTAGAACCCTCTGAGTTAGCCCATAGCCTGAGACTCTAATGACAACACCATAGAAGTTCTGTTGGACTTGTTTCTAAGTCAACTACATCTTTGCAATGAGAGGGAATAAGATTTACCCTCTCTCAGTGAAGACTTATAAACCCTTGAAGTTTGGGAGGGAAGGACACAGCAAGGAAACACTCTCAGAAGCAGAAAGTTATTTGAGTAAAAGGTCAGGTTAAGATGTGTAAATACTAACCCTTTTCCCCCTTTCTTCATAAATACTGAAAATTACTAGAAACATTGCTCACAGTCAGGTCACCAAGTCCCCTTTTCTAGACAATCCTTTTTTCTTTTCTTAATTTCAAATTATATTTTCTCTAGAGAAAAGAAAAAGTCTTTTTTTATGAGAAAATTAAAAGTCAGTTAGTTTATCAATCAATGTTTTAAAGTTTCTCCAGAAAGCATTTCTGAAGTAAAATAGAGTATTGGGGATAACCTCAACTTTCTAGAATATCCAAAGATGCATAGAAACAGAAGAATTTAGATGACTCAACTCTACTCTTATTTATACTCTTATTTTCCCACACTAAGCATCTGCTAAATTCATTATTGGAACAAGGACAACTTACTTTTGTCTGAAAAATAGCATCCTAAGAAATCCAATGAAAAAAAATCACTCTGCAGTAGGTAGGTATCACATAATTATATGCAGTTAGGGGAATATCTCTCTCTCTCTCTCTCTCAATTAATCCTGCTCATTTTTTCATATGTCTGAGATCCTGTCCCAGAAAGTCATAGTTCTTACTACTCAGGCTGCTAGCATCAAGGTGGGCAAGGGGATTATAATGGATGAAGTTAACTTAAGGTTTTTTTTTTTTTTTCTGGAGCTGAGCAGAACAAAATAACACTGAGTACCAGGTGATGGCTAAGTCATGGAAGCAAGGCAGAAACCCAGGTATCAAGTTGACCAGCACAAGTACAAGGGAGATGTGAATTATAATGCACGGTCATCTGCTGATAACACATTCACAGAGACAGGGAATTCCTCACTGAGGCTGGATGCAGGCATTTTGTTTATCAGGATATTTCTGAACAATTCTAAATATGGAGCTGAGCTTGCAGTGAAAGAATAAAGGAGAGGGAAACAAACAAGGAGAAAGGTCCCACTGGAGGATACGCATTTCATAGGATGTAACCTGACACAAACTAAAACATGAAACTAGTCATTTTCTAAAGAATGGTTGACAGCCTCTTACGTCACCTCAGTCTTCAAAAGGGTATTTGTTAAAAGGCTGATTTCTCAACACTTTCTTGACTTTCTTATTAGGAATCATAAAATATTAATTTAGTAAGTATGTCTATTAAGTCATGTATATTACGTTCCAAAATTCATATTTAAACTTATAAATTGAGCACAGAACTTCCTATAGCTGTCTCATGAAATGAGGAACACACTTCCCAGCATGACCTTACTACAGTGCACTTTTCTGCTAAAAATACTGCCATATGTTGCAAACTCAGTGAATCATTTCCTGATGAAAAGACCAGGATTGGGATACCCTGATTTGTTAAGAAGGAAGCTAAAATCCCCAGACTCCAATATGTTCATAAGAGCTGTGTGGATCCCAGGTATTGCACCTGGGGATTGTGTAGCTCCTTAATCCTCATGGCAGGTAAGAACGTGCTGCCATTATGCTCAAGATTTTAAGACTGTGATACCCATTCTTCCTAGGACATCAAATAGGCTGCCTGATTAAACACCTGGTCTTGAGAGGGAAAAACAAAAGACATAAATGGCATCAATCGTAGCTTCAAGGAGATTGAACAAAAGCATAAAGCACTAGTCATCACAAACTAATTGTACCATTTTAGACGTGAGTTGTATCTAGGTCACATCTGGAAGGTGGTAGAGGGTAACAGTACACATGCCGACAAGCATACTTGTGTAAACCATCATGGCTGCCATGCTGTAGCCTTTGCCTTGTGTGCTATGTGATCCTTAAGGATGGAAGATAGGACACACCCTGTGCAGGTAATCCTTGGGAACATATAGCCTCATTTAATTGAATAACATCATCTGGGACAAGAAATAGACAATTTGGCTATGCTCATTTCCTGGTTCTATCCTTAAAGTCTGATCTATAGTTCATTTTCTCCTTCTCTCCCCTGGAATTGTCACCTAAATGTTCCAGGAAGAGCATACACAGGGCTATGAGTCTTTCACAGACTTTCAATGTAGAAACTCAGTGTGGCTCTAAACCTCTGAGGCCAAAAACATTTCTGTGAATGTACATAACTCATAAATTGTATGGGTGTAATCTAAGGAAATTCAAACATGAATAATATACTAAAATGATGATTTTCCCTATGAGCAAAAAAAAATTTTTACAAGAGAATTATTGTAGAAATGTACGGTCATCTGTAATAACACCATTACAAATATGATTTAATGTTGTTTGTATTTATTAAGTAAATAGCAAGGGATGTTTAAAGGCTCTGTGCTTGTGTTTCCAGTAGTTAATTTACAGAGTTTGTACCAAATAAACATTCTCTTTGGTTGCTCAGTTGAATGGAACAGAAATAAACCAATATTAGAAGAGACAGATAAATCTGCTTAAAGGGTGCACTGTTTCTTTTATTTGGCCTGGCTTTTACCTTCCACGGTAGGTTTTTTTTTTTTTTTTTTTAAACTGTCTCAAATGAGTATTTTAAACAGCAAGAAATAGAGTAGTCTAACAATGGCTGGCATATCTTTGAAGGCACAAAATGAGAGCAAATCCAAATAGGAAGTGAATTCTTGTCTTGCTGAGTCTTTGTTCTCTGGTTAACAAAATAATGTCTCTGCCACCAGACACCCTATATACACAACAAGGCCCTAAAACATGTGCTATATTTTAGAAGTTGGGGAGTGTGGGAAGATAAAAGTGACTTGTTTAGAAAAGAACTCTCCACTTTGCAAGAATGTGTAGGGGTGGAAAGGAATAGCCATAACTAGGGGTGATATAGTGGGGAGGGGGACAGTATTAGCACCTCTCTCTTTCTCTGGCCTTGACCTCATACCTTGACACTCATGAAGCAACTATCATCTAAAAATAAATCATAGGATGGTTTTAACTAGAAGCCCCAGTTACAGCCAGAAAGAGGCACTTTCAACACATGCAAAAATGTTGCTACTCATTTGGAGGCAAAAACTGACCTGAACTGATGTGAGTCTATTTATAGTCTCTGTGTGAATATTCATGTGCTTTGCTGCAGAATTAGAGACTCTTTTGATTATGGAGTGCTGACCTGGACTCAGCTGGGGATGTTATATAATGCTGGGCATGTTTTGTGGGTCAGTTTTTCTTTTGTAAAATGAGAAGAATTCTTAATTTCCAAACATATTTGACCCAAATAACTTCTGATCAGAGTTTTGAGACCTCTATTATATGCAATCTCCAATATTTATTCTTTGGAGGGGATCTAGAAGTGTGGAGGGACACTGTCCTGGGCACATTCCCTGCCTAATCTAGAAGCATAGATAGATGATGCCTGGGTAGATTTTTTAGATAAATATTTTTTTTTCTTTTTTTCTTTAGGATAGTTTGCAAAACACTCTGGAATGTACACAGGCTTCATAGACTTCTGCCTTGCTGGCAGGTCCTTCCATTACGAGCATCTTAAATCAGTGGGGGTAGATATACTGTTCTTGCTGAGCCAATATTGATATGTTGTTATTAAATAAAGGCTAGATCTTAAACTAAGATTCATTCTTTGTGTTATATATCTGTGATTTTAGCAAATACATTATGCCACGTGTCCACTAATAAAATGTTATACAGATTATGTCTCTGACAACTTTCTTGGGTTCGGTATAGTAGCTATATTTTAAATTAAATTTAGATGCATCACTATGAGTGAGAACAAATATAAGAAGCACACATGTGTATGATTGATTTGTACTAACAGGGTTTAAGTTAGATATCTGTTTCTGATTTAATCACTGTTACTCAAGACTGACTTAACTGCAAAGGCATCTCCAGTTTTTTACTCTAGTGCAAGTGTAACAATTCACTCACTGGTGGTGAATCAGCGCTTCAACTCTCACAACTGATGGTGTTGGAGGGGATTAAAATTATGTGCCCAGGTCCCAATCAATTAATAGTCCATTTCCTTGGTTATGCTGGTTCTAAACAAAGTACCCCAGTTTTGGTTAATGAGACCCCACTATAGAGTTTATGAAACTACTGATGGAAAACCCCTTTTCAATCTAAGATAGATCCATTAAAAAAAATGTTCCCCAAGCAATATCTCTTTTTTTTTCTGTTGTGTTTCTCAGATATGAGAGCTACTCAGCGACACTAAGGCGGCTTGAGTTGCTGTTCTGAGCTCCAGCCACAGTGTTCCTAATGGACACCATATTTAAGGAAGAGTATCAGAGTCTACGTCACAGAATCAAATCTCTCTTTCTTCTATTTCTGAGAGAGAGACAAAGAGAAGGGAGAGAGAGGAGAGAGGAGAGAGGAGAGAGAGAGAGAGAGAGAGAGAGAGAGAGAGAGAGAGAGAGAGAGAGAACATAGAAGAGTCATCTTAAGCTGGTTGCTCTTATGATTATTAGACTGCTCTCTTTAATACAGCTCTTTCTTGTCAGAGACCAGATTGAGAAAGCCCAGGCATCTTACACCCAGGGCATCCCCGCAGCCCAGGTGTTTTCACAGTATGCAGCTAAGAGCCACATAGTTCTTTGTCAAGAGCCCTTCCCCCTCTCCCTCTGCAAGGCCACTCCTGGGAACCAGCAAGACCTAAACAGACAACAAGGACTGAGGGAGTCTTCTAACATTCCAGAGCTGTCCAGAGCTGTCACCTTGAACTGTTAGGAGGATCCGGACTCTGAGATAGACTCTTAGATAAGCCGCCCTATGTCCCAGGGCAGTGGNGCCAAGGACCCTAGATGAATCACTAAATGTATTAGACTTGCAAATNACTCTTCCCAATTATTTCTCTCACTGTATACCTTTGATCACCCCTCTCCAAATTGTATTTAACCTGAGCATCTCCCCTTAGTAAAAGAGACTATGACAAACATGCATGGTCTTTGTCTCTTTCTTTATTCCCATTTCTCTCTAGATTTGTGATCCCCCTCAAGGACCATGGAATAAAGTGTCCCGCGGGCCTGGGCACTTTCTGATATTTCTGGAAACCCACAGAAAAACCTATGAAGATTCACCTTTCCTATACCTTTTCTCATTATTAGACTCTAGTTTCTACTGTGGGAAAATATATACATATATATATATATATATATATATATATATATATATATATATATATATATATACATATATATATATATATATTCTAATCCATTCGGAAGGCTGTTTGTTTCAAACTAAAATTCATCTATGGTAGCCCTCTGAAAAGATCATTAGCCTACACAGTGGGGATGTTTTTATTATGTTTGTTCATTCATTGTTCCCCAAAGGTTTGTCTTGGGAAGCCAGGTAAAAATGAAGATTATGACACGAATGAATGAAAATGTCATAATAAAGCTCATTCCTTTCTATGCTGACTCAAAGTAGTTACTACTCCCTCTTCAAAATGAAAAACATAAAACATAAAATTCTCTTCATTTACTCTAAAATTCTGATCAGCCTAGGCATATGAATTAAAATCACGTTCTTTATGTTATCTGATACAGGTGATCCATAACCAGGAAACCACTTTTTCTTTTGATTTTCCTTTCCTTTTCTTCTTCTTTGGATTCAGGCTCTATTTATGTATATTGCCAGGCTGGCCACAGTATTGTGGAATGAAGCAACTCTCCTGCTTTATACTTCTAAGTGTTTGGGACTCCAGGCACATGCCACTACATCTGCTCATAAGCTTCCACTTAAGGAGGGCAGAGTGGGGGAAATGTCAACTCCAGGATGCAGTTTAAATACCACCTGGTCACAAAAAAACCGATAACGGAGAGAAAAATGTATCTGTGTAGCTCTTAAACTAAATGCTCTAATGCTTCCTTTCTATGCTCAGAATGTGAAGAGCACAACTTCTACCACAAATCCTCACAGGAATACATATAACATTATATGTATTATATAATATGAATACTACATGTATTTATAATATGAAGTGCAAATCATTCTAAAAAGCTGCTCTGACTTCTGATATTCCTGTCATCTTGCATTAAGAACATCAAGGCCCCAGAGTTGTCTAAGCTTCTGTGGACCCTGAGGAAACAGCCTGTCTTTTGCCTGTTTGCCTCTTCAAACCACTCAGAGTCAAGGTATCCTTTCTCAACTAAAAATGTGATGACCACAGTGATGAGGTTGACTCTTCTACTGTTAGTCAACATCACACCTTCTTGGAGGCCATCTGTTTTAAGCCCTTCTGGTATGACCTGCTGTTGTTTTTGTCTCCTTAGTGACACCCCCTGCCCATGTCTCTCCCCATATTTAAATGCCTAAATGCAGAAGGCTGGAAGGCAGTGCCTTTGTGCTACATGCACTGTAGCTCCTCACATATTATTCTAAACCTTTGCACCTGTCTCTTTGTCAGAGTACCCTATTTCTGTCTTTTCTCCTGCAAGATTTAGGTTTTTAACTTAGCACATAGCTAATTCATCAATACAGATACAAGGATGCATGAAGGGAGTGGGGAAAGGAGGGTATGGTCAAGTAAAACCCTGTCTACTGAACTCCACTATCATTTACTTCCCTTTCTGATACATAGCTAATTATTTTGCATATTTTTCAGGAAACTGGACGATCATGATATCCATGGTGAATTTTGAATGGATAAAATATATTTGAAATAATATTTAAAGTAGGCAATGGCTCTGAATCTGGGTCACCCTGGTGGGACATCAGCATTTTATCTCGAAGTTGCTTAGCAAAATCAATCCAGACTTATCTTCTGTATCAAGCCTCTCACTAAAGTCAGAAAGCCTTCTAAAGAAAGGGCAAACACAATCCATAAACCATTCAAGAGTAGAAGAGGTGTGCTCAGTGTTAGAAACCATAACTAGCCTTGACTTTCCCTACCCCTAGTGACATACTTCTTCCAGTAAGCATGAACCACCTAAATCTTTCCTTGGTACCAAGTGTTCAAATACTAGAGCCAAGGGGTACATTTCTCATTCAAACCACCATACTGCTCCAAGTTTCTTAAATTATTATGATCAGTATATTTAGAGACAGAGTCTTAGTTAAGTAGTAGCAATTGGAGGATGTCACAAGGCAGGAACCATGAGATGACAGTAGTGGTTTTATTATAAAAGAACAACAGCCTATGAAAATCTGACAACATATGCCCTTTGCCATGGTATGAAGAAGCATTAAGGCCCTTCTGGGATCACACTCTTAGACTTTCCAGCCTCCAAAACTATGGGGAAAGTAAACATCATTTCACTTCATTTAGAAGTTGTGCAGCTGTGGTAATCAGTTACAATAAAACCTTTGTACTTAGCAGTACTGTAATATGAAAAGCATTCATCCTCTCTGGAGTACACAGTAGTAATATGTCAGCTTGGAAGCACAGAATGGCACTCAACAGGTACTGAATCTTCCAGTGCTCTGATCTTTACCTTCCTCACATCCAATTGGGTAACCCCATACCCACAAACAAAAAGTAAAGGAAAACCAAACAAATTGCTTTCTGGTGTTTTTGTTTGTTTGTTTGGTTGGTTTTCTGAGAAATTATAGTCTCCTATATACATGATGTAGCAGTGAAAATGGCACAGAATAAAAATAATATCATTAAATGTTAACTCAGATTTTGTTTTAATCCTAGCTCCTTTTTGAGGCAATAAACCAAAGCATTTCAGATTGTTTTAGTTTGTTTCTCTGTCACTGTGATAAAACACCTATCCAAAGCAATTTGGCTATGAATTGGTGTGTTTAATTTATTATTCCATGTCATAGTACACCAGTGGAAAAAGACAGGACAGAAACTTGGGCATGAGCAGAGGTGGAACCCATGGAGGAAAGCTGCTCAGTAACTTGTTCTCCATAGCGTTCTTCTCCTTAGCTTTCTTATACAACCCCGGAACACTAGCCCAGGGATGATACTATCCACATTGGCTGGGCCTTTCCACATTAGTCATTAATTAAGAAAATGCCCCGAAGACATTCCCACAGGTCAGTCTGATGAAGATAATTCCCCAATTGCATTTCCTTCCTCCCAGGTTTGTGTCCAGTTAGCAAACCCTGCCTATTATACCGGCATTAAGTGATATGTCCTAAAGCTACATGGGTTATGTGAGATGGAGTTCTAACCAGAATCCCGCTTCTCTAAATCAATTACAACATTTTTCATAGTACCTATGTTTTTTCCAGTTTCTTGTATGGATGTCAGTGTAATCTTCCTCTTTAATAGGAAATGGAGTGGAGACGGATGTTGCAGCCATCCCCTAGGAACGGAGGTAACCTATTAGAGCCACAAGTAAGAGTCTTCTTACTTTAGTCCAGGAAGAAGTAAGTGAAAGACAATTTCTTTTATATACAGAGAAGAATGGATACAAGTGATTCATGGCAGGACACACTTGTTACTAATTCTTTCCAATTACAAGGTTGCTTTCTTTAGGAATTAGCAGTGTAAGGATGTGAAGAAAGGGTATTTTGTCCTAAAGCAGTCTCATTTGACAACGTTATAAAAGAGTGCATTCATAATCTTTCAAAATGTTGAGTTTCAGGTTTGTAACTAATTATTGGACATTATGCTTTTTCTATGTCATTCTGTCATGAGGCAAAGTGCCATGCACACTGATGTGAGCAAACACAAAGCAAAATTTCTCTTTGTGAAGGGATAAATGGCAACGTAAAATGCCTTTGACTTAAATTCACAGGCTTATGAAGAGATGGAGAGAAATGGTTTCTTAGTTTTCTTAAGTGGTAAAAAGCATGTCCATTAAGCTGTTGGGCCCTTTGAAAAATTCATTCACCTGTCCTCTCCATTTCCCCATTAAATGGTGCCCAAGTCCTTTCTTCTCAACCTCTAGCCCCAGTACAGGATGCTGGATACAGTCTGCCAGTCTGCTCTGACTTTTAAATTATTTTTAAAATTTCTCTCTCTCTCTCTCTCTCTCTCTCTCTCTCTCTCTCTCTCTCTCTCTCTCTCTCTCTCTCTCTCTCTGTCATATCTGCAAGTGAATGTGCATGGATAGATGACTGTAGTGCCCAAGAAGGCCAGAAGAGGGCATGCTCTCTCCTTTAGCTAGAATTACAGATGATTATGAGCCAAACTGAGATCATCTGCAGAAATAGTGTTTGCTCCTAACTTCGGAGCCATCTCTCCAGCCATTTTCTCTACCTTTGTAACAAAAACATCTGTTTGGACAAATATTTCGAATAAAAATGTCCCCATAGACCCATAGGGAGTAGCATTATTGGGAGGTATGGCTTTGTTAGAGTAGGTATGGCCTTGTTGGAGGAAGTATGTAACTTAAAGCGGGCTTTGAGGTCTCAGAACCTCAAGCCAGGCCTACTGTGATTCAGTCTCTTCCTGCTGCTGGCTACTTATCCAGATGTAGAACTCTCAGCCACCTCTCTAGCACCATGTCTGCTTGCAGGCCACCATGCTTCCTGCCATGACAATAATGGACTAAACCTCTGAACCGTAATTCAGCCCCAATTAAATATTTTCCTTGATAAGAGTTCCTGTAGGCATGATGTCTCTTCACTACAATAGAAACCGTAACTAAGACAAACACCAACTGTGGAAAACATCACTGATGTGGGGATAATGGATTAACATCTTAACTTACTTGGCAAGAATTTACCAAGTATCCACTATGTACCACTAGACTGCTTTCAACACAGAGAAGTCAATAACCATTCCAGCCTCAAGAGATCAGCATGTAGACAAGGAAGGTGGACTTGGAGTAACTTATAGAGTATGCTGAAAGATAATCAGTTCAGTGCAGGAAATATGAGTAGATATAGAAAAAGTACATGCAAAGAACTAATTGTTCAAGATATTCTCACTTATGAGTCTTGGAAAGAATGAAATTTTACATTTTGTCTGAGTCTATTTTGGCTTCTATAACTACACACTATATATAAACTATGTGACTTATTTACAGTGGAAGGTAATTGCTTGCAATTCCAGAGAATGAGATGTGTGTGAGCAAATCATGACCATATTTCAAGTCCAGCAAAGATCTGCTTTCTGACTTATTAGAAAACTTTTAGATACATTCTTGGGTAGTGAATAGAACAGATACCTGGGGTCGCTTCTATAGGAAATATTAACACAAAAGATTCTTCCTCCCTTTGCTATCCTTGTGGTTACTGGGATTTCGACATAAACTTTCAGAGAACATAAGAATTCACAGAACAGCATTTTCCACCTTTATTTCTTCAATTTTTCATTCATTCATTCATTCATTCCATCCCAACATTGGTCAATATCTTAGTGTGTTCCAAGGCAAGTCAAAGTCTGAAGTCTGGAACATGTTCTAAATATCATATAAAAGAAATGTGAATGAGAATTAAGGTCTGGTTAATTGAGACAAATTCCTTGTTTAGATGTTATTCTGTAAAACTGAACAAGATTTTTGGTTCAAGAATGAAGTGGCAGGATAGGAATAGACTGGCATTCTCCTTTTGGAGGGAGAAAAATGAGAGAATAAAGGATCCATGAGTGCTTAGCAAGCAGAAAAATCTAAGGCTTAAGAATAACCATCTTGAGGACTAGAGATGGCCCAATGGTTAAGGACACATACTGCTTTTCCAAGGAACCCTATCTCACTCCCCAGCACTCAGACCAGGTAACTCACAACCACATGTAATATCAGGTCTGTAGCCTCCATGAGCATCTGTATTTGCATGCACATACCCATACACAGACACACTTGCATACCCATAATTAATGCAAACAAATATTTTGGAAACAAAATAAATATTTATCTTTTATCAGGTGCTCAATCATAAGTAGGATACCTGTATTGTGTTCCCTTTCAACACAGTTTAGAGAACATAACAGAATGATTGTCAGAGCCATAGGTAAGGGAATGCTAGGACAAGAACAGTGTCAAATAGATGTGACAGGACCATTACTTTAATGAACTCTGCAGCTGTGGTTGCCAGAACAAGATGAAGAGAGCAAACATCCTCACTGTGGCAGGGGTAGAAGTCTTAAGAACCTCCATCCCTAGCTGTGGAGCTACTAACATTTGATGGCTTCTCTGGAAGGTATAGTCAGATTTCTATAAGGGTATGATTCCTGTATTACCATACAGATATGGTGGCCATGTACCAGTGAATAGCTCTTCATTCTCATGGACAGCACAGATTGGTCTCAGTTATTTATTAAAAAAAAATAATAATAATAAACCCATGAAGTTGTGGGTTACCATGTGAGATAGATGGTAGGGAGAGGAATTTAGATGAATATGATTGAAATATAAGTATATGTGTATGAATTCCTCAAAGAATAAAAATATTTCATTTAAAAACAAAGCATAATAATTACATAATTATGTGGTAGAATACTGTGCTATCATTTACAATAACAAAGTTTTTATGAAGATAATGTTTATATAATATAAAGTACAAAACCAAAGAATAAGATTGTACAGATCAAATATTCATATACCATGTGTCTTCCACAGTTGCTTCCCCATTGATTTTGAGCCAGAGTCCCTCACTGAACTTGTAGCTCATCAGTTGCCTAGACTGACTGATTACAAAGCCTAAGGGTTCTCCTTTTTTTCTACCTCTCTAGAACTGGCATTACAGGAGTGCTACTTTGATCATATTTCTTGCACATAGTTTCTGGTGATTGAACTCAGGTTTTCATGCTTGAATGGTAAGCACTTTATGGACTGAACCATTTTCTCATCTCTTTCTTTTGATTTCTTGAGGTTGAGTCTCACATACTTCAGGTTAGTCTCAAATTCACTAATAGCTAAGGATGACACTGAACTGTCCTAACCAATTGGTCTTTAACTCTTAGTTGCTGGGATACAGACACACACCACCTTGCCTAAGATTATTCTTTTCAAAGCTAGAATGGTATTTTTAAAAATATTATCCTAAGCTTTCTGAAATATATTTTATACAGCATGAATTTCCTTTGAAATTGGTGTCATTGTTGAGTCTACAGAAACTCAGGTGTGAATCTCAGCCAAGCTACTTTAAATCTTTCTCTCTGTGTCTGAAAGAATATATCTCAACATTTAGACTAAGAATGTTTAGACAATTGAAAAAGGCCACCTTTAGGCAAGGCTGCCAAGAACATGGCTAACATATGCATGGCTGTAACAGGGAATAAAAGGAGTGAGAACCTATTTGATTGCTTTCTGTCTTTTGATGCCATTGCATTTTAACCTCATTAACAGCAACAAAACAAAACAAAACAAAACAAAATGTGGTGTTTTGCATAGATAGAGCCTATCTTCTCATGTGGAAGGTAGCATAGCATCTCCTATAATAAAATACCCTTCAAGAGCAGCTGCTGGCCATTGTGATATTTACTTTGCCACAGGATGAGATCATAGATGCTTCTCAATGTGACATGTGCTTACCAATAGATCATCCTTCCAATTCTGACTTTTGATTTGTTTCCAAGCCAGTGTTATGCATGTGTATATGATATTTTCTACGTCCTGGGCAGTGTGAAAAAGCCAGACTCCTGTCAGAAATTGGTGAACTTACCACTGTATCTTCCCATCATCTAAAGACAAATTTGAGCACAATGATTCAAACTTTCCATGGGTGTAGGGTAACTTAGCAGAATGTTAGTAGTAAATGCTCAGATGCACTGTTTTCACTTTCAATGCTGTATTATATAAATGCCTGGCAAACAGATCACTGTTTTATGAGGTAGGCTTTTTGTTAGATGTTTTTGTTCAGCTGTAGGCTAATATAGGCATTTTCAGCACTTACATTAGGGTGGACTGAGTGGTGCTTGCATGGTCAACATCATTGGATCAAGTACATTTCCACTGGCAATAATTCTAACTTGGGGTCAAGGAGCATCTGTACTTTCAGTGTTTGTAATTCATAATTAAAAACATTTTAATATAATTTTTATTAGCGTACAAAGAATTAGGTTTCATTTTGGCAGTTTTCAAACAAAATTTGTTTTTTTCTGGTTTCCCTCTTCCTTCTTCTGTCCCATCTCTCCCCTTCTCCTGTACCATTCCACATCACATAGCCTCCTCTCAACTTTCATGTCACATGTGACTTTTCCCCCTCCCTAAAGTCCCCTTTCTTAACACTTCTTGTTCTTCTTCAATAGTGTCCTATCCAATTTCATAGTCTGTGTCCATTCTTACTCTCATATCTCCCTTATTAATATATGCATGTAATATACAAACAATATAGCATAGAATGTAAGAACAAATAAAGAAGAAAACAGAAGAAGCAAAGAAGAATGGGTCGAAATCAATTTTGGGATAACAATTGGATAAAATAATTTATATATAATTTGAAGAAAACTCAAAAAGCTATCCATTAATGGTTAAAGAATATTATATTTAAAATGAATATTTATTTAAATATATTTAAAAGGTTTTGAATACACAGATAATACAAGAAACAGGTACAGAGAAAATCAAAAGAAACAAAGGAGATCATTTATTTCAACTCGATGCAGAAATTAACGAATGGAAAAAAATAGATCTGAAACTGACCCTAGAGAAAATAGAATTTCTAGAAGGTCATTAAGCAAAGTATAAAAGTGTTCAAGAACTCCTATACAAAATAATCAGATCTAGATGGTGGTTCTACAAACATTTTTTTAACTTATTTTATTAGATATTAAAATGTAAATGAAGAAAATATCTACAAACATTTAAGGAACCCAAAACTATTGTGTTTCAAACTTGTCAAAGAAGGGAAGATTTTAATGAGTCTTCAGACTCCTAGAATTACATACCAGAATCTAACAAACCTGACTTCCCTGACTCCCCTCCTACTTTCATCTTCATTCTGATTCTTCCTCTTTTCCTTCCCTTCCTTCTCCTTTCTTCCTCTCCCCATCCTTCTTCCCCCTTCCAACAATAATCTCACCATGTTATTCTACTAATGGTCAATAAAACAAAATAAAAATAGGATAAAGAATATAATCTAGTTTCTGTAATTTCAAAGTTATTTATGTAATAGATTGAAATAAAATTTACATTAACAAAACAAAATTTTTATGGTCAAAAGGGAATTAATTGACTTTTCTTAGAAATAATATACAGAGATATTAAGTTTTATGCAATGAATATATAAATTTACACTCAATAAATTTCAGTGCATAAAAGTAGATTGATCATAATATATAGGAACAAATAAGAGTCTAAATGCATTAATTCTATTAAACTGAGTTCTGTGTAAATCCTTAGCTCTCTAAGTCAACCCTTCATGAATTTCTTTTCTAAGAAAAGCCCAAGTAGTATTCAATTGATTGTTCTAGAGATTCTCCCTTATGAGTCATAGAAAGAATGAGCAAAAATATTACCCTTCTCTTCTATACTAGTTAATAGAATTTAATGTCGTTACAACCTGTATATTACCAAAATTATAGCAGTATTAAAGGAACAATTTCTTTTGATAGTTATATATTTTTAATTGAAATCAATACTGCTACATGAAAATTCTGAAGAAACTAATCTTTTAAAAATCACACGTATTTTCACTTTCTTAACAGCTACTTTTCCCACAGTGCTTTCATTTGTTTGAAATTCAGCTATAATAAAAATTGAAATAACAATGTATGTGCAGTTTTATGACAGGCTTTGTACTGATGATAAGCACTTTCTGCATTTCTACAATCTCTAGAAACTGCATGTTAATGATTGTATAATTTAGTAAATGTTGAACATTGATTCCTTTATCAGTAATAGAGAGATGAACTATGCAGCTTTCAGACAAACTATACTATAAATAAAAGTATTAAAACTTCTTAATACAATGAAAGAAGAGTTGAAAATGAATGACTAAGTATTTTTTATGAGCATGAAAACAAAAATCTTTGTGTCAAAGATAACTGTGAAAGAGGCGCTGCTTATCATTAGCTAGTGAAAAGAACCAGGTATTATTTTTTGTTCTTGTTGGTCTGTGGGTCCTTAATACATATTAATCTGGGGTCTAGGATCTTTGAAAATGTCCTCTCAAGTTCTCTGATTCTATTATAACTTTTGCTTTGTGTCAGATTGACAAGCTTCTCAGCAGGGGCATTTTCATAGATGATAAGTGTTTCTCCTGCTATGCTAGTCCTTTCTGGGGTTAATATTCAAT
Organism: Mus pahari; assembly: GCF_900095145.1. Lineage (NCBI taxonomy): Eukaryota > Metazoa > Chordata > Mammalia > Rodentia > Muridae > Mus > Mus pahari. Next base: position 122,600,368 of record NC_034591.1, on the reverse strand, counting down.
CTTAAGAGCAGCATTCATGACCCACTCCTCCCTTTCCTCCACAGGGACTATGCCACCTCCTTCAGCTTCCTCCAGTTCTGCATCCTGTTCTTACAGAAAAGCTGGAGAATCTTAAATATACTATCATATAGGTTAAATTTTCTGATAAATCTGTGTCCAAAATTTTCACTCAATTTCAGGTGTTTGCTTTCCATTTTAAAAATTAGCTTGAAACATTAAGAAGATAAAAATCCAACTTTAAAGTTCTTTAAAAATACAGACGTCTATACAGTGGACAGCCTTTCATATGAGCAGGAGCTGGCTCTTACTCAGTATATATTGATGGCTTTGAATGAGCTATGCTTCTGCAGAGTTCTGAGTGGAGCCTCCATCATGACGAATTTATTACCTAGACTGCCAATTTGTTTTTGCTTTCCGTACTTGACCCTTACAGACATCTGGGTCAGTAACTCTCATCCTCTGTGTGATACTTCTTTAGCTTACGAAATCATCAAAAAATGATAATGATTCTGAAGGTCAATACTTTAACTGATCCATTCTTTGAGCTGATTGAGTCTCATCTAAATCCAATTTCCAATTCCTCCATTTTATACCCTGCCACATTACTGATTTCAAAACAAGCCAGAAGAAAACAAATATATCTGTTGGTTAGAGGTGTCTTCTGGGTTTTGACGCTTTGGCCAACTACACCTTTTTTTTTTTTTTTTTTCTTTACATTTAAAAAAAGGGGTGGTGGTGCTGAGGAGATTGGTGTTCTTGGGAGGAGGGAACAAATCTAAGCAGAGTGTCTGGACAGCTTCAGCTATGAGTAATTACCGTAGGAGAGATATTCTGCAAATTTACATGGTCATCCATAAAGCATTTTTCTTTGTAACAAACTTGATGAAATTATGCATAAATGGTAGAAATGGTCTCAATTAGATAAAAGAAATGAAGCATTTAATTAATTTGTGACAAGCCCATGGGTGGCCAGAAAAATAAAATCATATCTAAAATTAGTTGACGACAGGCCACAAGTTTGGATGCTTTCCTATATTAAAAAGTGAATGCAATTGACACCTTTTACCAGTTGTCTTTTACCCAGCCAACAACACACATGCAAAATTAATTTTCTCAGTCAAACAAGGAAGACAAAAGACCAGTTTATCACTACATGGAGCTTTTAAGTCAACGAGATTGTATGAGTTTTGGAACCTAAAAAGTCTGGGTACAGCTGTCATTGGTAAACTACAACAAAATCATGATTAAAATTGCCACAACAATATACAATTAACGTATTCTTGATGGGTTTTTCTTTCTCTTCTCCAGTTACTCTTTGTGTCTAACCCAAACAAACAAGCTGTAAACTGTCTTGCTCATATCTCCCACTGGATGGTTGCCTTTAAAGATGTATTCTTTGGAGTTTTCTGATGTCCTTACAGCTATCAAGGTTTCAGATCAAAACCCATGCTCACAGTAGCACAACTGAATATAAACATTCATGCAAAATATGTGGTTGTGATGTACTAAACTACGGGTATTTTGACTAGTGTGTTTTAGCTTTACTAACTAGATTTCTAATTAAAATATGAGTCAAATATTATAGCTTCTTTAAGTCATTCTGTTTTTTTTTTTATATTTAGTGACTTGTCTAGAGAAAAATTTAGTATATTTAAAAAGAAACAATAAAAGCATGTTAGTGATGGTGGGCATCAGCCCTGAATAATGATTTGAGAGACATACATTGATTGCACAGTGCCAGCAACCATCAGAAGCATAATTTTAAAAGTGAAGTTGTTTGTGCTAGAGAAATGAACAGAAGGATGGTCTGAATGATTAGAATGTCTGGCATGTGGTGACCTATGCATAGCACAACATAGGTATGCTGAAGAGCCCCCTGGTTGGTGGCTAACACACTTACCAATCATTAACATAAACATGGACACAAATATCACTAGCTTTTTGTTGTTGTTGTTGTTTGTATTTTTAACTCTTCAGACGTTTCTGATAGCCACGCCCCAGTGAGGATAAATGTGGCACCTTTCAAGATTTTTCGTCTGCTATTGTTGGTTTTCTGAAACTTGTAGGGAACCTGCTGTATACTCCAGGTGGGCCTCCAACTTAAAGTGATCTTCTTTGCTCAGACTCCTGAGAGCTGGTGTCACAAGTGTGAGCCACCACACCTGGCTCCCATTTAACTATAACTATGACAGAATTCTTTATTCTGAAGAGTGTTTTCTTTATAGATAAAATCTGGTTCTGTTGGTTGTAAATGTGATGTGTGTGTTTTCTGGGTTGTCAGCAAACATTAAGGTATCTGTGAAGCCTAAGCTTAGCTTCTGGGGCTAAAAGAAGATTCAGTAGTCGGGATTAGTCTGGGGGTCTCTCAAGGAGATGTGCTTTTATCTTAAAGGTGCAAATAGCAAAAAATATAAACACATTTCTGAGATACAGTTCCACGCAAGAATCCACTAATATATTACTGGATTAGCTCCTGTATGTTTTAAAGAACATTTTAGAAAGGGATGGAAGGTGTGTGCTTGCACATACGCACTGACACAGAGTCACCCCACACACGTTTTATTATACTATAATCAGTAATATTTTCAGACAAGGACACTATCAGCTTTCTTTTGCTGTGTGTGTGTGTGTGTGTGTGTGTGTGTGTGTGTG
>NC_034591.1:122587032-122597671 GCF_900095145.1 Mus pahari | reverse complement strand
GAGAGAGAGAGAGAGAGAGAGAGAGAGAGAGAGAGAGAGAGAGAGAGAATATGTGTGTGTGTTTTCCACATATGAGGTTTAGTTTCATTATAGTACAGTTCAGTAACATTTTTAGGCAAAGACACTATAATTTTTATCCTGGTGTGTGTGTGTGTGTGTGTGTGTGTGTGTGTGTGTGTGTGTGTGTATGTATGTATCTGTACATCCATGTTTACTATATAATATCTTCAGTTTAGTTATAAAATAGTCTAGTAGCATTCTTAGCAAGGACACTATTATTTTTCTCCCGGTGTGTACATGCATTCCTGCTGTCTCAATAGGGAAGGGAATAGAAGGGAATAGATCCTCTTTCTGGGAGGTCCATTAGACATGCCTCCTGATTGCAGGGGATTTTGAATATTCATGGGCTGGGACACATTGCTGGACTCTCAAGCCTTTTCCTTATTAAAACATTACAGTCTTGTCACTGAAGGTGAGTGCCCATCTCCCGGAGCGTCGGCACAGCAGCCGGAGATAACCTAATTCTCTATACTCTGAAGTCATCCTTCCAAGAACAACCGGTCTCCAATGGGATCCCCCATCACTACCCTACCCAATAATTACAGCCGTTTGTCACCAGCAATCAAGATTCACTTTTATAAATATTTCTCATGAGAAGCAGAGTGGTTTAATGTAAATGACTATATTTTGTGATAGGTTTCATCTAGTGAACAGAAACATTGTATCACAAGTAGCAGATGATATTCTGTCAGTACTATTACTTTTAAGATATGTGGTGAAGGTCAGAATTATTAAGCATTTTAAATTCAACTTGCTTTTTTTTTTTTTTTTAACCAGTGGTGACTATGATATCAAGTAAATCATTGGGACACATTGGGACAGAAACACACATAGAAAATTCTTAGAGATGGCATGTTTGATCACCTTACATGCCTGAAATCACATTGCAAGTTTCAATTTTTATTTTTATCAGCACTCAGAAGAAAGAAGACCAGACCAGAGTGGACTAGTAACATACATAACATACAAGGTCAAGGTGAGCGAGCTTTTTTTTTTTTTTTTTAATCTGTTCTGTATCTCTCAAAATGATTCTATTGGGAACAAATTTGAAGTGTAATTAATTAGAATCTTCAAGACTCATTCCTTATCTTGAAAAACAGACATAATTCTATACATGTAAAAATGAGATCATTTACTATGTTTTTATTTATGAATGTTTTTCAAAATTGTTTTATTGGATATTTTCTTTATTTACATTTCAAATGTTATCCCCTTTCCCAGTTTTCCCCCAGAAATCCCCTATCCCATCCCATCTCCCCCTGCTTCCATGAGGGTGCTCTCCAACCCACCCACCCATTCCCACCTCCCTGCCCTGGCATTCTCCTATACTGGGCATTGAGCCTTCACAGGACCAAGGGCCTCTCCTCCCATTGATTCCCCACAAGGCCATCCTTTGCTACATATGCAGCTGTAACCATGGGTCCTGCTATGTGTACTCTTTGGTTGGTAGTTTAGTCCCCGGGAACTCAGGAGGTGGGTGGGTTCTGGTTGGTTGATATTGTTGTTCTTCCTATGGGTTTGCAAACCCCTTCAGCTCCTTCAGTCCTTTCTCTAACTCATCCATTGGGACCCCAAGCTCAGTCAAATGGTTGGCTGCAAGCATCATTTTAAATTATCAAAAAATTCCAGCAATCCAGGAATGGTGGTTTGTGTCTAGAATGTGAGCACTTGAGAGTGCACATAAGAGAACAACACCTTTGTAAGTATTATGTGCTATATTGTGAGTTATATGTCAATAAGAATCATTTTACACAGAAAGAAATTCAGAGACCAAGTTTGAGGGATTTTTTTTAAAGGTTAGAGTAAAAGAGGTAGGATTTCAATCAAAGCACTTAGACTCTGAGTCTTATATAATATTTTATATCTTTTTTGCTTATCTCAAACATGTAGAAAAGTTAAAAAAGTTAGCTGTACATGAGCACCTCTTTTCCCTTCTTAGATTATTCAAAAAATCTTTAGCTGTAGCAGATGAAAACACTTAAACAGCAAAATAACTCAGGATCCTCAGCTATATTGTATCTATATCTATATATCTATCGATAACTATATCTATATCTATCTACTATCTATTTTATCTAATTTTCAATGAAACCTGCACCTTTACTTCATAATATTACCCAGACTAAGGAAACATGCTCTTATATGATGACACAGGTGATCTCTTCAGAGATGTTAATCAAATTGTAAGTATGACTACAGAAACAAAGAAAATGTTGAAAGTCAACATCACTCCTTCCTGTATATGGCTATAGGAGGAGCACCTTACTTACTCTATCTATCTATCTATCTCTATCTCTATCTATCTATCTATCTATCTATCTATCTATCTATCTATCTATCTATCTATCTATTATCTATTTTATCTTATTTTTAATGAAACCTGCACCNNTCTCTACTTCATAATATTACCCGGAGTAAGGAAACATGGTCTTATATGATGACACAGGTGATCTCTTCAGATATGTTATTCAAATTGTAAGTATGACTTTAGAAACAAACAAAGAAAATGTTGAAAGTCAACATCACTCCTTCCTGTATATGGCTATAGGAGGAGCACCTTACTTAGAGTTAATGAGTCATCTACAGGCATCAGTTTTCTGTAGGCATCCACGCCACTCTTTTCACAAAACATTATGATTGTCTAAATGAATGGATATCAAGCAGAATTCACTGAGCACAATAGTAACTCCAAACTAAAGGACAAGTTGTCAAGAAAGTAATGGATTATGTACCAGTGACCTAGGGTGTTTTGGTTTCTAGTCTAAAAACTAGTCATTTTGCCTATTTGAGAGATTAACAAATGTTTTCCATCTATGAGGGAATTTGAGAACTTCAGTCATAGAGCAGATGCATATGAACATGCCTGCTGAGTTTAGATTTAATACTTGACTAATACACTGCTTCATGAGCTTTGATCCCATTATCATTCAGTCTTAGGGTTCAGCTTGAGATACAGAAGGAAATGGGCATTAATATTCTATAAGAAAGATGGTCTTCTTAAGATTTAAACTTCAACTATCATTAGCCATAGCTCATTTCAACAAACTATTATACATTAAAGCTTTTTATATCTCTCCTTTCATTTACCTCTAAATGATCTAGTCTTATAAAAACTCTAGTCCATTAATGCATCTTAAATTCAGTCTGATGACCCACATCCAAATCTATATTTTAATAACATGGATACATACTAGCATACAATTTAAGGTCCAAGTAAGAGACCTGCTTCTAATATTCTCTGAGATGATATAATGTTCACTTGTAGAATAAAGCACCCAGACATTACTTCACTAGAGTGAAACCAAGACCTCTGCTCACAAGTCATTAATAGTGGAGTTCAAATAAAAGGCTCTCAATATTCTGTGTACACCAATATGACAGAAATCTTCATACCAATCACCATTAAAAACTAAAATGTTCAAATATTTTTGTAGGCTGTATTGCTTCCAGGATGGGCAAAGCAGTGCATTATGGCAGAAGTGTGTATTGGAGGAAACCATTCACCTCAATGAAGTAAGAGAGCAAATTGCAAAGAGGAGTGGTTAGAGGTCCTAATGTCTCCTTCATGGAAAAACATCCAATGAGCTAAATTCCTTTCAGCAGATTATCTCCTAAAGTTTCCACAGCCCTTTAACAGTGCCCAATGTCACAACCATACCTATAACATATGGAAGTTTGGCAATTATTCAAAATCCAAACTATAACACATCTGGATCTGCTTTTTATATAAGCAGAATTACCTCATATCCAGATACATGGACCACCTAGGTTTATAAAGTTAAAAGATATGAAACAGGGATAATAAGTTGACCACCAGATGCCTCTTATGACTGTTAAAGAACAACACGCTCCTGACCTACATCATAAAATATTCACCAATAAAGGATTTCACCTTTGTTAAACTGTATTTCATCTAATTCACTTCAGCCATACCATTATTTCCTTCTTACATGTTTGGAAATGACTCATGCTGTATTTTCAAAGTGCATTTTAGTTTTACATTGTGATCCTAACTTCTGTCTCTTTTATTCTATCATATCATCATTAACTTGAAAGAGGTCTTAAAGAAATAGTCCATTAATGGAGGATTCTGTAGATAAACTTCAACTTGAAAGAATGTGAGTCTTCATTTTTTTATCTCTTCTTCTCCCAAGAATTATATTAAGATTCTTCCAGATCTAATCTTCCCTTTACTGACTTTCTTTTTACTGACGCTAGTATCTTCAAAATCTTCATGTTGTATAACACTGAAATCTTTTAAAATTTGTGACTAACAAATATATAAAATACATGATAAAATTATTTTCAAAGATAATTTTGCATTTTGTGTTAATTTTGATGTATACTGCTAGTATTCTGGACTACAAGTAAATGCGACTCTTAATTCTTGTTTATTTTTTTTCAAAATTAAGTCAAATAACTTCATGGTTTTACTTGTGCTACTAAAAATTTTAGTCCTCCGTGGGGCAGTGGGCTGCACACATTCAACCTGGTCTCCAGTCTCCAGTCCAGCAGAGTTCTGAAACCCCAGTGACCTGATGGACGGTGATTTCCACCTACATGGGACAGGTGTTCTATCATGTCTCCTGGGCCCCTGGCTCCTGACAAAGTTACCACTCCCACAGCCTCTCACAGGAGAGGCATGTGGCTGTCTTCATGTAGGAGCAGCACCAAGCCTTCCCATATGCAAATAAGCTTTCCCCCAAGCTCAGAGTCCAAGCTAATGAGAGGTACCTGCTGTCAAACACTCCCAAATTAGAATAAGGAACAAAATACCCATGAAAGGATATAGGTACAAAATTTAGAGCTAAGATGAAAGGATGGACTATCCAGAGACTACCCCATCTGGGCATCCATCCCATCATCAGCCACCAACCCCAGATACTATTACACGTGCCAGCAAGATTCTGCTGAAGGGACCCTGATATAGCGGCCTCTTGTGAGGCTATGCCAGTGTCTGGCAAACACAGAAGTGGATGCTCACAGTCAGCTATTGGATGGAACACGGGGCCCCCAATGGAGGAGCTAGAGAAAGTACCCAAGGAGCTGTAGGGGGATGCAACCCTGTAGGTGCAACAACAATATGAGCTAACCAGTACCCCCTGAGCTCGTGTCTCAAGCTGCATATGTAGCAGAAGATGGCCTAATTGGCCATCATTGGGAAGCGAGGCCCCTTGGTCTTGCAAACTTTATATGACCCAGCACAGGGGAATACCAGGGCCAAGAAGTGGGAGTTGGTGGGGAGGGGAGCAGGGGCGGGGGGAGGGTATAGGGAACTTTTGGGATAGCATTTGAAATGTAAATAAAGAAAATATCTTAAAAAAAAAAAAGAGTGCCCCCTGAGGCTCTGCTGCTGCTGCACTCCTCACTGGCTCTTTGGCCTCTTGGCCCAGCCTGACCAACTGCACTCAATGCAAAGCAGCAGATTTAATGAGTGACCTGGCAGGGCAGAGACAAGGCTCCCTGCCTTGCTTCCCTTCACCAGAACCCTCACACCAGGCCTGGCCAGAGATCTCCGTGGAAAGCCTCTGGTACTCAGGCCCATAGTCCTGTGAGTGTGATGATATAATTAATCTCATAGAATCTTGAGATGCTAAAATATACTGAAGATACTGTTCCTCAGTTGATGATTTGTAATTAAGAAATACTTACATTCATGGTACAACTGACAGGTCACATCATCTTTGAGATATAAGTTAAAATACAAGACAGAAAAATGCCCTCCAACTCAATGTACAACGTGTATTAAATAAAATGAACTACTGTATATGAAAGTGAGAAACAAACTAGATAATGTTTGGTGTCTCCCATTCCATGTAAACTATTCCATTCACTGAGGCACAATCATGACTTGCTTTTATATCATGCCATTCTAATTTATTCAATTGTGTCAATCTGATCTCTGTACCCACATATATTCAGCATACTTTATCAAGCATAAACAAGAAACCAGTTTTGCTTCCAAAGGGCTTCTACTTTAATGTCAAAGAAAACAATTAGAGAGTGTAATGTTATATAAAAGATATACACTCGGTGATATTATGGACCTTACTCAGTTTCCCTGTGCTCAGTTTCCACATGCCAAAATAACTATTTCATCATGCCAAGACAACTGAATGACATGATACCGGTGAATGCTTTAGAATATTAAATACCTCATTTCACTTAAAACCTCCAAGAATTACGTGTAGAACTTTCTTGAAGGTGGTGAAAAAGGCTGTTCTAGCTAACAGTTGAGTTTGCTGCTGAAGTCTATTTTAGCACATTTCTTATGGGAAGGCAAGCAGGGGATTGTTCTGTATGGAACAAAGCACAAAAGGAGTTCCCATGGCTTTTTAATGCATTAAAACGGCCAGTTTGTGCTGGGAAACTCTTTCTGTGTCCTTATCTACTTTTCCAATTTCATCCACTTTTCAACAAGTATGAGAATTAAAGTGCTGTGTCTCTAGCTGCATATATAGCAGAATATGGCCTAGTCAGCCATTATTGGGAAGAGAGGCCCCTTTGTCTTGCAAAATTATATGCTCTATACAGGGGAATGCCAGGCCCAAGAAGTGGGAGTGGGTGGGCAGGGGAGCAGGGTGGGGGGAGGGTATAGGGGACATTCGGGATAGCATTTGCAATGTAAATGAAGAAAGTATCTAATAAAATAATTTAAAAAAAGATCAAGGATGAATGCAAGGAAACATTTATGCTTTCTTGCAGTTTTATAAAGGAAAAAAAGAATTAAAGTGCATGTATGTGCTTGCATACACATACTCATAGAACACATACACATTTACGCGCACACACACACACCCACACACCCACACACACACACACACACATGCACACATTGCACTTTCAGCATCCATCCAATTTAATCACACAGTTCTTACTTAAGAGTGTTTTTTCTTTCTGGAGGGATCTTTTCCAAATGTTGTCCTGAGAAACTAAATCTGTGGGTCAGTCCAATCTTCAGTCTTATACATTAATAGACCCCAATTACTACACTTCAGTGATGTCAAATGTATCTAATTATCTTCATATGAGAGGGCACAAGGGAAATCATGTAGCTATGCAGAACACTTGGCAGAGTGCTTAGGATATATTTATTGTATCTTAAACATGAGAAGATACTATACAGCAAACATTTTAAATTCAGGCTTATAGGAATTATATGTTAGCCATGTAATTATGTGATTTTATTGCTGGTTTCACCTTTTCCTGACATATGACCTTATTCCTACAGTTAGGCTTTATTGGTTCACCTTGGTTTTGCTTAGTGATATCTCAGTTCACTTATAGATGCTGCCACTGTGGGGTAGAAAGCAAGATACTCATCTCCCTGCAGTCAAAAGATGTGTGCTCTAGCACATTCTCCAAGCAAAGTCAATCGTTCGTTGTTCTAAGACTCTGGACTTTTAGAAATAATACACAGCCATAGATGCAAAGTTGAGAGCATGTTTATTCCATTATCTCTATCTTCTCTCGAAGACATCTTTGATTATACTGCTTCTCACAAACATAGCCTTTGAATCTACCTTTTTGAAATCTTCACAGTGGCCCAGAATCTCTTCTAACTTACCAATGAATTCATTTTCTGTTTAAATTATCCAAAGCCAGTTTGTGTTGCTCACATCCTTATAATCCTGACTAACCAAGACATTCTGAAAACAATCATGAAAAATGAATAGGACATTCTGGTGTGTTATAGATTACTGAATCAGCCATTGCTTTGAGAGCCCCAGTGATCAGTCTGTCAGAGGTGTGCTAATGATGGAGTCACAGGGTCTACTCTATGAAACACCTGCTGCAATCCTCTGACTATCTTTTTCTCTACACATTACCTTCCTTCACAGCTCTAGCTCAACTCCTTCACAGAAGAAGAATAGAAATTGAAAAGGTAAATCTCTAGAACATTCCAGATTGTAGTCCCATTGCTCCTCATTCCTGAATCAGGGGCTAAAAATCTCCATCTTTTCATTATGGGTGCTCACAAGTTCCTACTAGGTTATTTTCAGTATACCTTCATCTCTATTACTTATACTACACTAGACCCAAAGTTACTATAGGGGACTATCTGTATCTTATTTTACTCTCACTGCCTGTGCCTATGTTATTCTCTGCCCCATGCAAGCCAGATACACTTCTCAGAATGGATTGTTCGCAAGTATGTTTATTGCATAGACATTGAATGTATAGAGGTAAAAAAAGATGATATAATGCAAATATTATAAAACCCATTTTATGTATTCTGGAAGAGAGAGTATCAGATGTGACCTGGGACTAAGTAGTTCTTCTTAATAAAAAATGGTTACATGGTATATCATAAGACTGTATTTTAGATATCACTGAACCAGTAAGGTAAAGGATGCTATAAAGATAGATTGTGTTGTGGATTTCATTCATGTATGACAGTCTAAAAAATTGTTCTTTGTTGGAATGTTGGATGTTGCTCAGCAGCAGAACCCTTGCTTGGTATGCACAGACTGCATGTTTAAAGCCCATCACAAAAACAAACAAGCAAACAAACAAAAAATCCAACAAGGTGTGTAAATGGGAATCATTCCTATTACATCATGGATTATTAGATTCTGGGACAGAAATTGTTTGCTCAATGAAACTTCTTCCATTTTCATTGGAATTTATAGCCAATTTGAGGGAGGTTTAATTGAATATCTTGTGCTATAGGGAAAACTAATAACTAAACTGAAGTGAAGTCCTGGAACTGATCCACATAATGATAAAACTCTCTCTCTCCTACCATTTTCTTGGAGAGAATTTATTTTAACTATATATCAGTGAATCACTAGACAGACTAATTTCAAACCAGCTTACAAATTAATATTCCTACAAGGCAAAAATATATCAAGAGTCCTCCCTTTTAGGAATATAAAATGTAAGACAGAATAAACAAAAGGGGCTTACAAAGCCTTTAAGCATCAACTTTGAAAACTCATATATAAATGCAATGTATCTTGGCCATAGCCTTTCCTACTTCTTCACTCCATCACCATCCATAACCTTACAACACATATCCTTCCTAACTCCATGCCCTGATTAAACCAAACCAAACCAAAACACTGAGTCGATCCAGTTCATGGTAACACATGCACGGCATGTGTGGGAGGTGGCACAGACAATCTACCAATGGCCATTCCCCATAAAGAAAAGTGACTCTCCCTCCCTCAGTAGCTATCTATTACCAGAGGCTCCTATAGACTTGAGACACTGAGAGTCCCTCCCTACCCCATGATGGAAGTTTGTGTTAGTCTTGTGCAAGTCTTGTAAGTTCTTTTGTGCTAACAGGCAGCACTTTTGTCACAGTACCTTGCCACTCTCTGCTACTAATTTCTTTTTACTTTCTCTTCTGAAGTATTCCCTCTGCTTTGGAGAGACAGGGTTCATATAGATGTTCCATGTACAGCTTTATACTTGTAGTTGTTAAATTTCAATTACGAATAGTTAGAATTCTCTGCATTAGCCATTTCATTTGCAATAAGAAGCTTCTCTGACCATGGTTGAAAGCAACACAAATTTAAAGATATAAACCATATTTTTTAAAGACAGTGTCATGTATAGCTCAAAATGGCCTCAAACTTACCACATAGCAAAAGATGATCTTGAACTCCTGACCCTTCTGCCTTTATAGCCTATGAGCTAGGATTATAAGCATGTGCCATCATGCCAAATTAACACTTCAAGTTCTTAGAGCATAAAAATGATGAACACCTTCTGATTTCCCATTTCCTTACTATCCATTTTTTCATTGGTCACACTCCAATAATTGATACTATTCAGACACAAGAGGACCTAGGATTCTTGTTATCCCTTTGCCAGAAACTATAAAACAATTCTGGGAATGAATAGACATTTTTCTAGATCATTCTTTTTCTTCAGTAGAATGAAAAAATATATAGACAATTTTCATAGGGTCATGCCCCTTGTGTTTTTGTTTCAAGAACATTATCTAGTGGTTGGTTGTAATTGATATCACATGGGCACTGACTTTCCAGTGTAAGAGTTTCACTGGTTAAAGCTCCCTCATATAACGTTTCTGGTGCAATCCTTCCATGGCTCGTAGCATGGTCTATGAAAGAATGGCTGACATAGCTCAAGAGTGGGTTCCTGTTCAGAGACACTTAGTCACAGGCTGCTTTTTATTCCATATGTTTGCTGCAGCTGAGAGGAAGCATCATCTACTCCCTCAAGTCGCCCAGTGGCAGAAGGACATATGGGTACTGAATGTGAGCAGAGACTCCTGCTGCTTGACTAACCTTGTGTCAAATGATAATGGTCAACACATTGTTGTTGAAGAGTAAGGCCCATGAGGCCAAGCTAACATTTGCATCTCCAATCAAGAAATGTGATTCAGAGAGTATACAACTCCTGTTCAAGAAGCCATTTTGCTGAAATGACTGACTTCAAAGATTGCTTACTTCCATTTTCAACTTGTCTAACCTAAAACCTACATGAAGATTGCTTGAAAATTATCTGATACATATTGCAGTAGCGATTTACAAACAAACCTACCACTAGACATAAGGCACCCACACTCACACACACACACACACACACACACACACACACACACACA
>NC_034591.1:122571938-122586872 GCF_900095145.1 Mus pahari | reverse complement strand
ACACACACACACACACACACACACACACACACACACACATACACACACACATTGGCCTGAGCAGGGTCTGATTCTAAGGGCAATTGGGTTATTCTCCAAAATGTCAGTTCCAAATAAATACCAAAATCAACCAGAAAGGCTTAGGTGTAAATCCATTCTCAATTTACACCTGACTTTTATGAGTTCAAGTGAATAGCACTTGAAAATGTCAGGCAGAATTCGTTTGTGAAGTTGCACATGACTTTTGGGGGCACCGATCTAGTATGAAGTGGTATTTGACAATCCAGGTGCAACATTCAGAAAGGCACTGATAGAAGGGTCAAGTACAGAGGAGACCGTGTGCCAGGTGTGAAACTACTTCGAAAACATACCAGAAATATCTTCCTGCAGATGAACAATGATGGATTTTCCCACTTGAAAATTCTTTTGAACCCAGAGTTGTAACACATGTGGTATATTTAAAGCTGAGTGTTTAAATTTCATGAGACAAAAATATCAACAACTTCTCCCATGCATTAAGCTATTCCATCAATTGTAAGTTACATCCCAGGGCCATGTACGCTAACTTGGGTACACTATAGTACATAGTTGGTCAAACACCAGCCTAAATACATATGGTTATTTTTGATATGATTAAAAGTGAAATCAGCAGGTCATTAGTTATTTTGCTGTGGATGTGATAAAATACTATCATCAGATGTAAGAAAAATTAGGTTTATTTTTAGCTCGTGTTTCTAGAGAGAATGTCAGGGCAGGAAAGGAAGTCATAGCACAGCAAGTGAGGCCCCTTGGTCTTGCAAACTTTATATGACCCAGCACAGGGGAAAGCTAGGGCCAAGTAGTGGGAGTGGGTGGGTAGGGGAACAGGGGTGGGGGGTGGGTATAGGGAACTTTCCGGATAGCATTTGAAATGTAAATAAAGAAAATAACAATAAATAAAAAATTTTTATAACCGAAAAAAAAGAAGATGAATGAGAGAATAGGAAGTACCCTGTGGGCTATACACCTTCGAAGATTGAATATCTCTTAACATACTTCCTCCATCTAGGCTCTACTTCCTAAATGTGACTTCCATAACCTGCCCAAATGACACCATCAACTCAGGACCAAGTATTCAAATAGATGAGCCCATGGGGGACATTTCTCACTCAAACCACTATAGTAGACTAAGACAGATTATTCCTCAACACTATGGAATATCTTCATCTAACTCTCTGAAGACCTTAAGATCACTGTCTGAAATTCCTCATCAATGGAGAAATTCTCCAAAAATACCCTACCAGAGTTAAAGATGCATCACCAACATTTTCCTGAGTCTCCATCTATTTAATAGAATTCAAACTTGGTAGTCCTCTTAGATGTCAAAGTAAATTCTTTACTATCTATCTATCTATCTATCTATCTATCTATCTATCTATCTATCTATCTATCTATCTATCTATCTATCTATCTGTATGTGTACATGTACGTGTACGTGTGTGTATGTATATGTATATGTGTATGTACCCTACCCTATGGGTTCTATTTCTCTGGAATACCAAAACTAATATAACTTGAAACTTAAGCAGTTTTGATGAAAAGAAACTACTCTCTGCCATAAATTTAAAGCCTGAGATCTAATGCTTTATTTGTCTTTATTTTCTAGCCAGCTACCCAATGTGTCACAATTATGTTAATTAGAAATCTTAAGATTTCCTTCTGCTATTGACTGTTTCAGTCTACATCCTCACTGGTATCCATCACAAGATCCTATTACTGAATAATCCAAGAAGGGCACTTAGTTCCTAGATAAAATAAAGTAGTAATAAGGAAACCATGTTTTAACCTCTGAGAACAAAAAATAAAATGTATAGTCCATGGACTGATCTTTGAGAAATGTACAGTTGAGTTTCATATATTGTGCTAAGCACAGTGCTACAGTGTCAGCTGCATGCAGTATAGGACAGGGTTTTGTTTTGTTTTTTTTTTTGTTTTTTAAGGTTGATGGAAGAGTGGTAGTAGTAGTAAGGACTTACAGGAATTTTTTGATAGGATGGCTCCTTATGGGGAAGAGGAAATGATATAAAAGATATGACAGAGGTGAAACTTGAAGGATAGTTAATTAAAAAGAGAGAAAAGTAGGAAGAAAGGAAAGCTTAGGTAAGGCATTCCAGCAGAAAAGTAGACTTTTGTAAGGAGGCCAAATGGTAGACTGTCAAAGCTAGAGTATATTGTAAAGATCTTTATACAAAGATAGTCAGCTAAATCCAGATCAGAATATTTAAGATCAGGACAAGAAAGATGGCTCAGTACTTAAAAGTGCTTGCCGTTTTCCCAGAGGACCTGAGTTCATTTCCTTTACCAATATCAGGTGCCTGAAAATACCCTATGACTGCAGCTCTATGAGACCTGATTTCCTCTTCTAGTCTCTACAGGCAATGACACACAGAGACATACATTCACACCAACAAACAAATGTAGACATACATTTAAAAATTATAATATTAGATGTAGCAGGGAGCCACTGCAGAATGTCAGAGAAGTATTTGGTTCAGAGAAAATAGTTAAGACTCTGATTTATGTATTCTCTGGGCAATAAGAGCAGCTGATATTGTTTCAAAATGTATTCTCTTTTAGGGGACAATTCCTTTTAGCAGTAATTTCTACTGGCTAATATTTATTCACCCGACTTTCCTTACTGTACCACACACAACCCAAAATTCAGAATTAGGCTGAGTTCTCTTCCTAAGCTCTTTTCTGAAAACACATCTGGATTAACAGGTAATCCTAGGAACTGCCATTGGTCAGCACCTGCTATTATTGTACATGCATGAAAATTAAAATACTCCTCTTTAATGGTTTCTGCCCCTATATGATTTGAAAAGACATGAGTTATAGCTTATTCATTTTTTCATTGTATCAAACACATACTTGGCATTTTTGGGTTTTTTTTTTTTGTTTTTTATTTTTTATTTTCTAGGAAAATGTATTGAATTAAAAAGAAGAGGGACTGGAAAGATAGCTCAGTTAAGAGTGTTTGTTGCTCTTTCAGACAACCTGAGATGGGTTCCCACATCCAAGTTGGATGGGTCAGAACTAAGCATAACTATTGCTCTAGGGGATCCAGAATCTGTTTCCAACCTCTAAGGATACATGCGAACTCATCACACACACACACACACACACACACGCACACGCACACGCACACGCACACACACACAAAATTTTACAAAGAATAAGGCTGATATCTTCTAAGTTTACCCTAGTACTGCTAAGGAGTGTGACCTAGGGCTAGCCATGTGACTCTCTGTGTTATTTAAATTTTTCATTATTATTGTTGGGGTGCACACATAGCATAGTGCACATACTGATGTCAGAAGAAAATTTTGTGAAGTTAGTTTTCTTCTCCCAACTGAATGTGAATTCTAGGGATTTCTCTCAGGTGGCCAGGCAAGTGCCTTTACCCATTGAACCATCTTGCTGGCCCACTATTTTGAGTCTCTTGGAGTGCTTGATACATAAAGTCAGAACTGTGGCCTATCTCTTTCATAGAAAATTCTAATGGCAGAACAGACTACATAGAACAGTTGCCCACTATCTAGCATTAAAAAATTTCTAGGTAGGAGTCTGACAAGGACATATTCACTGCCTGTGCATGAGAGGACCATTTTCACAACCATTAGAATATAGATAATATTTTCTATCACTGCTAAGCAGGCCCTTCTTAATGTCACAAAAATATTCAAGAAAAAAATAAAACAAGAAAAAGTCCTTCATAAGCTCATGCTTAGGCAAGTTAGTTTTAGATTGTTTTGTGAATTCAACCTATATTTTCTGCTGGCTTTAAAGATCTCAAAAGAAAACTCTACAAAAAATGTGTGTTTTAGTACTCGATTTCAAACAGCTTAGACTGGGAGCTGGTAGCACGGAGCTTTCTGGTATAGTGTTTAGTGTCATGATTTACAGATTTAGTTTATACATTATACTTATCAAGGCATTAAAACATGGCCATGTACGTTACTGTGTAGTAACTTTTTTCCGAATAAAAATAAGTAAATATTAATTATCAACTAATAATATGCAGAATAATCCTTTATGAAGAAGTAAATGAGCACCTGTTGATTTACTTTAAGATAACTCAAACATAAAGAGGAATGACTGATCAGTGGGTACAATGAGACCAGTGTGTGTGTGTGTGTTTGTGTTTGTGTGTGTGTGTGTGTCTGTGTCTGTGTCTGTGTCTGTGTGTGTGTGTATCCCCATGAGTGTATACTGAGGACAAACGACAGTCTTTTGTTTTGGTCCCTGTACTTTATTTTGTCTTCTTCACCCTGCATACATCAGGCTAGCTTGCCCACAAGACTCAGGGTACTCTGTTGTCTGTTCCTGTCATCTTGCATTAGGACTTTGAGGGTCTAGTTGTGTGTTGCTATGGCTGAATTTACATTGGCTCTGAAACTCATAACTCATGTCTTCATGTTTGTTTACAACTGGGTTGATTTTTTTTTTTTTTACTTTTAAAATATCATTTTTGGATTTATGAGTGTTTTGCCTATAGGTATGTATGTATATTATATGCTTACCTGATGCCCATGGAGGTCACAAGAAGGCATCAGATCTCCTGGAACTAGAGTTGTGGGTGGTTGCATGCTACCATGTCAGTGTTGGGAACTGAACCCAGGGCCTCAGCAAAAGCGACACATGTTTTTAACAGCTGCGATAGTTCTCCAGCTCCGTACCCAAACATGTAATCCACTGAACCAGGCTCCCCAAGTGCCTTCTTACAAATTGTTTTCACAAATGTTTAATTCAGAAAATTTCCTAGAAAGACCTTCTCTTTCTTGGTAGAATCAGTACACGATGGAATGAAATGGCGTGTCTATATGTCACTGTGTGGTTGACAAAAGGTATTTGCAAAAGAATATTTACAATGAAAGCATTTCATGATATACTGTCACAGGATGTTTTAGGCAAAGAATTAAATAGCAACAGGAGTCCAAGAGATAAATCTAATCCTAAATTTTCTGTCATAATATAAAGAGAGGCAAAAGAAAAATAAAACAAAACAGAAAAGATCCACATGCTCCTATCATATAGGGAAACAAGTTTTCTTTGCCTCAGACCTAAATCTCTGGCTCAAATATTCACTGAACTTTATTGAAGGCAAGTAGCATGGAAGGAAAGGCAACATACTGGTGTGTTTTCAAGAAGGACATGGGTGGGTATGGAAGAAACCAATGGGCACTGTCAGCTCTTCTTGCTTGTCTGAAAGCAGAACATCGGGCTCCTTAAGGCACAAACTTCTTCCTGATAACTCTTCCTCCTGCGCTCCTCCTCCTCATTTCCATTTGCAGTAATGTAACCGTGCCATCAAATATTTGTGAATAAACAGGTATAATTGCTATTTCCCTGTAAGAATTCAATAGTTCTCATAGGTTGAAGTGTGGCACTTGACTTTTTAAATTTAAGAATCTGAAGTTTAATTTATGCAGGGACTCAGTGAACATCAACTGGGCTGTATAATGCTGTCTAGCAATTACACTAGTACAGGGTGTGGACACAGCTTACCTGGATAGGTTGCCAAGCATTAAAAAGAAATGTCATCATTCCTAGCAAGTTTCCTAGGTTTCTACTTGTCTAATGTGCTGACATGTACCAGTGTGCTAACTAACAAAGGTTCCAAACATGTTTGCAGATGGAAATATCACACACTCAATTAGAAACAACAGGGAAAATACTGTAGCAATTGTTTATTTTAACTTGCTTTTTTTTTTTTTACAGTGCCAAGAAAGTGTATCTAACCTCCTTTTATCAGAGAGATAATTTGTTAGTCAAAATACATATGTTTAATTTATGTTTTATGTGCTGAAAACTGTGCTAATTAATGTATTCCCCAAAGGCAATGGCTGTAGGTAAATAACCTGATGCAATGCTATTGTGCAGGGATTGCCTTTGGGGATTCTTAGCTTTTGTTATATTTCATAGAGATCATCACTCCCAGTGGCCTACTAGCATGAAATCCCATTTTTCTTTCAGCCAGCCTAGAACGGAGGTCCTGTCATTTTAAGATAGTATTGACAAGCAGTCCTCCTGCAGTGAGTCCACACTGATCCATTTGGAATCATTCTTTCCTTTTTTTTTTTTAAAAAACTCCCTCTTTTCAACCTACCTTCCTTAGTCTCCCCATTTTTCTTCATCTCTTTATCTTATTCCTTATTAGCATCTTAACTTGACTACCTCTGCTACTGCCAAATAACACATGCTGTCACACACACACACACACACACACACACACACGAGAGAGAGAGAGAGAGAGAGAGAGAGAGAGAGAGAGAGAGAGAGAGAGTCTTTTCATTGTTACACCATTATAAACATGGCCAGAAAGACATTCAACAATTTCTGAAAGTATACTATGGGTAATGGTCAGAGAGTGGAACATGGACAAAGAGATGCCAAGACTAACATGTGAAAGAAACCAGGTGGCAGGATTGTAAACTGGTACAACCACTCTGGAAATCAGTTTGGCAGTTCCTCAGAAAATTGGAAATAGTATTATCTGAGGACTCAGCTATACCTCTCCTGGGCATATACCCAAAAAATGCTCCAACATGTAATAAGGACACATGCTCCACTATGTTCATAGCAGCCTTATTTATAATAGCCAGAAGCTGAAAAGAACCCAAATGTCCCTCAACAAAGAAATGGATACAGAAAATATGGTACATTTATACAATGGAATACTACGCAGCTATTAAAAAACAATGAATTCATGAAATTCACAGGCAAATGGATGGAACTAGAAAATATACTGATTGAGATGACACAATCACCAAAGAACACACCTGGTATGCACTCACTGGTAAGTGGATACTAGCCCAATAGCTCAGAATACCCAAGATACAATTCAGAGATCATATGAAGTTCAAGAAGAAAGAAGACCAAAGAGTGGATGCTTCAATGCTTCTTAGAAGGGAGAAATATGGAGACATATTATGAAGCAGAGACTGAAGGAAAGGCCACCCAGAGACTGCCTCACCTGGGGATCCATCCTGTATACAGTTGCCAAACAAGGACACTGTTGAGGATGCCAGTAAGTGAATGCCGACAGTAGCCTGATATAGCTGTCTCCTGAAAGGCTCTGCCAGAGCCTGACAAATACAGAGGCAGATGCTCACAGCCAGACCATTGGACTGAAGAAGGTGTGTCCATGGAGGAGTTAGAGAAGAGACTGAAGGAGCTGAGGAGTCCCTTCCCCTTGGGGGAGGGGAGCAACAGTGTCAACCAGCCAGAAACCTCGGAGTTCTTGGGGGTCTAGTCCACCAACCAATGAGTACACATGGCTCCTGCTGCATCTGTGGCAGAGGATGACTTTGTGGGACATCAGTGGGAGGAGATGCCCTTGGGCCTGAGGGGGGTTCTATGGTCTAGTATAGAGGAAGGCCAGGTCTGGAAGATGGGAGTAGGAGGATGGTGTCTGAGCACACTCATAGAGGAAGGGGAAGAGGGTAGGGGATAGGGAGTATCCAGAGGGGAGACATGGAAAGGGGATAACATTGGAAATGTAAATAAAGAAAATAATAAAAGGAAAAAAGGAAACCAGGTGGCAGGAAAACTCAAACCCTATTCCACTGCTATAGCTACAGGTAGGGCACAGAGTATGCACTCCCCTCAACAGTAGGTTGTACCTAATTTCCAAATTTTGGAGACTTGCAAAGATCAGGATGTTCCTCATCCAAAGATTCAAAGCCTTGGACAATCTCCAGGAGTCTGACCCACTTCCATTCTTGTGAGTGTTTCCTCACTTCAATAAACGGTCCCTATTTCTATTACTAACCATGTGTCCTTGTTCTAATTCTTTGTTCCAAAACACAAGGACATATAAATCTCAGCCAGTCCCCTTTGGACTCAAACACATACCAATTACCATGATAGTTGAAATGGAGTTAAATAAGATTTATAAAGAACAGACTTGGAAGAGATCTTGCAGAATATTTCAAAGAAGTTGGCATATATTTCCAAACAGATGAACTTACAGTTATGACAAGGTAAGTGTCAATAGAGAGGGGACCATGCATATTAAAACACAGCATATATAAAAATTAAACTGATTTCAAAAGTAAGGTCACAGTGCAGCTCTCAGGAGCAAAATGGGTGATTTGGGATAGAGCCTCTTCTCATCTGGTTCTTTCTTACCTATTCTCTAGGGCAGGGTGCAGACAGGTTATTTTAGATAATGGCTCAGTCTTAATAATCTTAGCCACTCAAAAAGCCAAGTCAGAAGGATCAAAACTGGGTTATAAAGTGTGTTCTAGGTAAGCTGGGGTAACTGACTTACAGACTGTCTCAAAATGAAAAGTAGAAAGAAGAAAATCTGGAGATGTCAGCAAGCACTTGTTGGCATCTACAATAGTGTCTGGATTTGGTGACTGTATATGGGATGGATTCCCAGGCAGAGCAGTCTCTGGGTGCCCCGTCCTTCTGTCTCTGCTCCATACTTTGTCTCTGTATTTCCTCCCATGAGTATTTTGTTTTCCCCTTCTAAGAAGGACTGAAACATCCACACTTTGGTCTTCCTTCTTCTTGAGCTTCATGTGGTCTGTGAATTGTATTTTGGGTATTCTGAGCTTTTGGGCTGTAGGGACTAAACCATCAACCAAAGAGTATACATGGAGGGACCCATGGCTACAGCTGCATATGTAGCCAAGGATGGCCTTGTCGGGCATCAGTGGAGAAGAGGCCCTTGGTCCTGTGAAGGCTCAATGCCCCAGTGTAGGGGAATGCCAGGGTGAGGAGGCGGGAGTGGGTAGGTGGGTGAGGGAGCACCCTTATAGAAGCAGGGGGAAGAGGATGGGATAGGGGATTTCTGGAAGGAAAACCAGAAACGAGGATACCATTTGACATGTAAATAAAGAAAATATCCAATTAACAAAAAAAAGACAAAGAAAGAAAAAAATCTGGAGATGTAGCATTTGCCAAGCATGTATGGGTTCTCCATGTGTCCACAATGTTACAATGGCAGCTTTTAGGATATGGCACCTATGAGCTACCTCTTCTTTCCCTGAAAACACTAAAAAGGTAAATATGTGTTTTGCCCCAAATTCTAGACACATAGATCACTGCATGAAGGAATGAATTATCTGGGCATTGTTATAAATTCTACCTCTAGTCCTGGCTGGAGACCTTGCATTCCAAGCTAAGTAAGAGATAGGAGGAATGATTATCCACATAAAGGAATAATGTAGTTTTCCTTCCCCAGAGCTTCTTTGTGGAACTACTTAGAACCATTTGCAGCCATTTGGGGCTTGTGTACTTTTGTGAATCTGTAACTTTTCCTTTTTTATTCCTTTTATATATTCTTCTTTAGAGCCTGGCCATGCTTTCTTGATGCTCTGGGTTCTTTCAGTTCCTCCGAATTCCTCCTTTCTTTGGACTATGTGGCTGCTGTTGACCCCCATTGCAAATTGACCTAGCTTTCTCTCTCCCTCATCTTCATTTCTTTTCTCATGGCATTTGCAAGTTTTATAGTTTGCCTTTTTTGTGGCTTTCATTGTTGTTGTTGTTCTGATTTTTGGTTGTTGTTTTTTCCCCTAATAAAGTTGTCCCTGAGCTTTCTTTTTCTTTCTAAAAATTCTTTTATAAATGAGACTAAGAGTTCAGAAGAGGAAGCTCTAGCTTCCCTGGTAACACTGCAACTGTTAACAATGATAACAGCAACAAATAGAAGGGTCAGTGAGTAAAGGCTCTGGGGCAGTGTTTTTTACTTCAACTATTCAACTCTATAACTCATATACCAAACTTTTCATAGGCAACATGAGAAAGGTAGTGTGGGCCTTTGTTCCCATTAAACGTTGTTGACCAACACTAAAGTTTAAATTTCACAATTTTCATGTATTAGAAAATACTAATACGTATTTGCTTCTACTTTTTGTTGTTGTTTTTTATTTTTTTTAAACAAAATTAATCTTAGCTCATGGATTACAAATTCAATAACTCCAGTTTGGGTCTACAGATTCTTGACTTAGAATAATTTACAGCTAAGATTTATTGCTGAATGATGATAACAACTCAACTCTTATTTGCAAACAGAGACACAGTTTCAGTAGTAACTACCACTTATGTAGACAAAACAAGGGATGCAATGTAAAATAGCCTTTTTATTGTCACATAGCTGATACAGGCATCTGAATCCCTTCAAATATCATCTTTATCTCCCTATGATTGAATACACCTCTCATCAACAATGACTAATTGTAACATCTCCTGACTTTTCCTCAGATGATTGAATGAGCACACTCAGTTTGCTCTAACTAGAACAAACACAGTTTGCACAAAGTAGAACAAGTTTGTTTCTCATCACCTGGCCCAGAGAACGCAGCTAATGACATTGGAGTTGTGGGAAATATTCAGAAGCCTTGACACACATGCAACATGCTGAGAAGACATAAAATTTGTTTTAGAAAAATCTCTTGCCTCAGTACTCACCTAAGGAATTAGAGAATGTAAAGCAAAGCAGGGGATTGCTTTGCTTGTCTGACCCCTTTTCTAAGTTTAACACTCAGGTTTCCTGCCACCAAACAAAGTAAAAAAAAAGTCATGAAAAACCAAACCTAAGTTTTTGATATAACATAGGCACACACTGGATTGTGCATAGCACACACACACACACACACACACACANNNAGAGAGAGAGAGAGAGAGAGAGAGAGAGAGAGAGAGAGAGAGAGAGAATTTACAGGTTGGGCTTGTCCTTTCATAAACAACACACATAAGGTCAATACTAACTTGTCAGTGTATGCTGGAGGCAGGAGAGAAACATTTCTCAGTCCCTGTAGAAATGCTAAATTCCCATTGTGGATTCTACCGAAGAGGAAGAGGAGGTAGATAACGTCTGGGGATGGCATTAAAAATGCAAACTCGCTATCTCATTCTCTGTACTGCTAATCCCAGAATGGGCTTCTGAGAGTCTGCTCTAGCCTGACCTTATGAACCTCTCTCCTTTAGATTCATGTCTTTCTAATATGCTCCCTTCTGTGAGAAAGTGTAAAGGCCCAGACAGTGAAAGTAAAATGGTTTCTAGCAGTACGCATCTATAAAGTTGGGATAAGAAGCATAACAATACAATAAGATTCTCTGGATAGAAGTGGGGGGCACTTCTATAGAATCAATTCATATCTAGGTTTGTTCCCCGGCCTGCAGGGGCTGCTACCTGACATACTGATGCTGGGACTCTAGCAACAGTATATAATTACCACCTTTCGATTGACTACTTAGGATTTGACAGTGAAAAGTCACAGAGTTTATCTGTGGTAATCTCAAAAAAAGAGTAAAATTTAGACATCTTTTCTGGGTTTCTGTATACAATTTTTAGTAGTTGGATTGTTTACCAGAAACAAAGAACCAATTTTGTAATTAACTTGCTAGGAATTGTATAGAGTGTGAGAGACAGAAAAAAGATGTTTTAAAGGAAATAAGGTTATCTACATTGTTCTTCCTTTCTTGTGTTTAAAAGCTTCAGAGCTATCTTTTGGGCTGGATGTCCACCACCTACCTGCATGGTTTTCAGAAGAGTCCTCAGGAGGACTGTACATGATCTTGGCCCTGTTCCTAGCTTACCAATTGATTCCTTAATTTTCAGCCTTTTCAATGTTTGTCACTTAACTCACTAGTGTATAGGCCACCGTAATGGTTAGCTTTTTAGTCTGGGATCAGAAAATGACTAAGTATATTTCTAATGGAATCACAAGATTCCACAGAGTTAACAAGGGCTGATAAAAACGTTAATAGATCATTGTGTATTTTCTGTCAATCTTCCAGCCACTTACTACATGAGCTATTCATGCCTATAGAGTAGCTGAAGGGTTAACCCTGCTGGATACTGTGCCTATACAAAGCTCCCTACACTCATCTGCTGTTCTAATAAATATGGGCTCAAGGTAATGACCCTCTACAAAATAGGAATTGCATATTGCTCTGAGGCAAGTACACCCTTACTCCCACTATCACCAATGGTATGTATGCATATGATATTTTCTTTTCATGTGCATATATACATTTGCAATTATTTTAATTCCACATATTCATCATGAGAAAATACAGCTTGAGTAACCAGTAATTGACTAGTGCTGAGCTTGGCATGGCTATACCTTTCTGAACAAATGATTCTTTTCATTCTGGGATGGAGGGTGGTGCCCATGGACCCTTTAATTGGTTGCATGTCAAACTGTGTAGGGAAAAAAAATAAAAAATTAAAAAAACAAAAGCAATGTGGCCCAAAGGAAAATACTAAGAAATAGCTATTTCTCTCAATAGGTAGAAATAAGCATATTATTTTAAAGGCACTGATTCAAGCCATAACTGTACACATAAATGAGCAATGCCTAAAAATGCTTATATATTATACTTTCTTATTTTAATAAACTATCAAAATAATTACCTTTTCCATTTTGGTTTTACTGTTTCTAATCCACATTCATATAGTATCCACAACCATTTCCTTGTTAGATGTATGGGAAATAAATTCAGTTGAAAATCAGCAGCTGAAGATGCCAAAGTATGGGAGTACCATACAACTTGATTTTTACTCTCAAGTCATAATATTAACTTATTACTAATTCTGTTCAAGTCAACGTGCCTGCCGTTTTAGGTCTTACAGAAAGCATTGCAAATTTTCCTTTATACTCTAACATCTGACAGCTCAAAGGTCTCTAATGAATTGTTAAACCTCAGAAATAACACCAACAGAACACCACCACCAACAAAAAAATAATCATTTTATTTGAGACAGGTAATGCTGGCTTATACACAAATCACACTTAGTTGGCAGAGGAAGGAAGATTATAAAATTGAGAGGAACTGGGGTTATATAAGGAAATTCTGTCAGAAAGAATGAAAAGGGAAGAAGAAAAGAAGGAAGGAGATCTCTGGCTGCATATGTAGCAGAAGGTGGCCTACTCGGTCATTGTTAGGAAGAGAGGCCCCTTGGTCTTGCAAACTTTATATGCTCTAGTACAGGGGAAGGCCAGGGCCAAGAAGTGGGAGGGGGTGGGTAGGGGAGCAGGGCGGGGAGGGGGGAGGGTATAGGGAACTTTCAGGATAGCATTTGAAATGTAAATAAAGAAAATATCTAATTAAAAAAAAAGAAGGAAGGAGAAAGGAAAGAAGGAAGGATTAGAGGAAGGAAGAGTGGGAAGCAAGAAAACAAGATTACCAATGTAATGAATATACTGACCAATTACAAAATACTGCCAACTAGATAGGTTCACCATATCTCACAGATATGTCAAAATGTAAATGTCTACATGAGACATCTTGATGTGTAAACACTAGAAATTTTTGTTAGGAACTTCAGTGAAGCAGGGGTTAGGTGTCTTATCTATGGAAGTTGATGTCTTCCCAGACCGAAGCTATTGTAGGAATGTAAATCTGTTATTGGCAAACTACCCAAAGTAGATAAGACTGTGTAGACTTTTCTGTTGGATCTTCTGGTATTTAATTTACTGAAACCCTGCATGAGCAAATATTTGCCAGAACAGAAAAATATTCCTGCACCTTTATAAAGTCATTCCAATCAGTGACTTTCTTCATTGATACTTTTAGTCTAAGAAATTCCAAATCCTACCCTCTAGCTTGGCTCTCATGGACTAACCTCAAATTATATGTTTCACAGCCTCCTGGGCATCTCTCCTTGGACACTGTAAAGTTTTATTAGCACCAATTTGAACATTGCAGGATTTCTCCCTTTACTTCAGGAATTCATTTGTGAGCAAAATAAAACTGGACAGGTACTCATATAAACTAAAACTGACAGAGAGAAATAAGGCAGAAGTTTACAGAACAGAATAATATAGCATAGAAAATGGCAGTTTTTAATGCATTATACAGTTGGGAGACAGGATGTAGACATTGAACAATAGGCTCTACAGAACCTTTAAAGCAAAATTCATCAAGAGGCAGGTAAGGGGATTTGCACCTGTGACTTGAAAGGAACAAGCATGGCTACGTAACCTCTATGATGAGGGCTTTGGGTATGGGCTAGTATAGTCAATGCCTTTAACACTGTTCTCCTTCTTGTACTGTTAGATGTATTAGACTGAACATATTTAGTCCTAGGGGACACAACACTGAGTAAAGATATAAAAGCAGGTAGGTTCTGATTGACAGAAGGGTTAAACTCTGCTGGGAATGTGCCTCATAAGTAGGCAGCATGAGTCTTACAAATTGCTAGCTCATCTGCTCCACACATGCCTCACCCAAATAAATGAACTTTCAAGTGAAGGGCTTTGTTGACTAATAGGAATCACATACTACTCAAAGCATGCATCTCATCTTCTAGCCAACAATGGGGTAGATGAGTTTTATTTTTGAGTAGGATGTAGGTCTCTGTATGAGTGTTTATACTTGCAAACATTTTTTTCTACTTTGGTAATAAAATACAGTCTATATAATTAGTGTTTGTCTAATATATTTTTTTCCATTAAAAATCAAGTTCATTTTGAAATGGATTTGTCCCTGCTGCCTACAATCACAAGGTCATATTGCTAACTGAGGATAATAACTAGAATGGAACCATAATTGTGAAAAATCTGTGAAGTAAACCCAAACAACTACTACATACTTTAAGACTTAACAATATTTTATAATGTGATTTCAGTAACAGAGTATTGAAACAGAAGAAAGCAAGGTTTAAGCCCACCAAGGACTGAAAGCAAATAACAATTATTTCATATTGTAACTGCAACAACTAGAAAGAATAACCACAAAGTTACAACCAGAAATAGTTAATTTTTCTTATTTATATTAGATCATAACCCATGACTCTTCTTTTAGTTTTTAAACCTTAAGGTGTCTGTGTATTTGTTAATACAAGCACATATTTTAGAAATATTCATTGTTTTTTTTCTTTTTTTTATTATTATTTTCTTTATTTACATTTCAAATGCTATCCCGAAAGTTCCC
>NC_034591.1:122552614-122570003 GCF_900095145.1 Mus pahari | reverse complement strand
AGGGAGAGGGAGAGGGAGAGGGAGAGGGAGAGGGAGAGGGAGAGGGAGAGGGAGAGGGTACAACAGTAGGCAAGGCAGCAGGGTCATACAGTAGCTTCCTCAATGGCTTGTCCTTATTTGTTGAGACAGTGTCTTTCACTGGGACCTAGGATTTATTGATAGTTACTAATGAGATTGGCTAGAATGGGTGACAGATAAGATTCATTGATCTAAGCATCTCCACTCTACCACAACTCTGAGATTACAGGTGGGTACTATCATACCCAGATTCTATATGGGCACTAGGGGTCAAATTCAGACCTTTATACTTGTATGCAGATCCTTTACCTACTCTGTTATCTCCTCAGTCCTTCACTCTATCTTATAATGCAGGTCTCAAGCTTTGCGGTCTATTGTCCATCACAGTGGAAAAGAAACAAACAAATCCCTGGGGGTGCTCTCTACCACTAACATTTGTACTATGTGAGTTTTCCATTTTGATTTTTGGCAGGTGGGACAGAGCTCTTTGTCTCCCATTCCCCAGGCTGCACAGGTCTCTCAGCTGCCATGCTTCAGTTAGGCTGGCCTTTCAGCTCCTCAATGGGATTCATTCATCTTCCTGTCCCCTTGAAGCTTTCTTGAATGATTGACTTTCAAAAACCTCATTCACAGTGAGTGCTAATGGATGTTAATGGCTTCCCCAGTATTTAAATTTTAAATGGAGACTCTTTTAGGTACACTGGAATTCAAAGGAATAAATGTTTAATCTGGAGACTACAGAAAAACCACGGAAGACATTTGAGATACCACATTTTTCCTCCATAGAGACCTCTTCCAATTAAAACTTTTGGGAGATGGAAAATGCAGGCTACTTCAAAATAAAGGTTCTCAAACTTGAGGGTGCTGTGGAATCATCTCGGGAATTTTTACAAAAGCAGCATGAGGGTGGTACCCCAAGGATGCTGTTTTAGGGATTTTAGCAGGGAGAAGGGCTCCATATTCCAAGTAAAGCAATATAGGTTTAGTGAAAGTGAAACTTTAAGGGCTTCTAAAAATACTCATCACACAAAATAATCCTGGACTATATTGTCAAGTGTCAAAATGCCTTTAGATCAACTAAGTTATTGGAACTCTCTATTCAGGATCATTCAAATATTAAAAGAATGAAAAATGTTAATCATGGAGAGCTTGTAAGAAACAGATTAATGACAGACTACTGTTATCATCACCCTCATCAACATCAATTAATAATGCTAAAACTCTTGAAGTGTGTCCATATGTGTCACACATTGGTTTTTATATTTGCATTCATTCATTAAATGATTTAATCTTCGGTGTGTAGACATATCTTTGGAAAGACCAACTAAACAATAATTGAGAATAAGGATGTGTTTATATTGTTGTCATTAAAAATTAATATCAACCCTCACCTTCAAAATGCTGGATAGAAGATGCTGTGGATGTCATACCCAGTACATTGCAGGGGTTGGGAGAGAGAGAAAGCATGAGATTGATTTGTACAGAATCTCTCAATCTTGCCTTGCTTCTTTTTTTTTTTTGGAAGCTAGGCTCTTATCTTTACTTTTACTCTGCTCAGCTCAATCTCTTCTTGTCATTTTCCCTTTCCGTTTGAAAATAACTGTACCCAAGTCTGCAAAGCAACGCCTTTCTATTCCATTTCTTGTTGTAAAGAGTTTGACACTTGGTGAAATGGACATGCTATAAAAATAATAGTGGTGGATTGTTTTGACTTATAGGGAATCTAAGGAGAGAAAATGTCCTTACACAGGAAACTGACAAGACAGACCTCAATCGTTCTGAATGATGGGGTTGGTGATTGGCGAGGATTGTTCCCATTTCTCCTTTGGTTTCACGAGGTGCCACTTGAGGACCTGCAGGCTGGTAGCAGAAGGAAATCCACCTTGTGAAGGTTAAGAGTAAAATCTCTTACTGCAAAAGGCCAATCTTTGAAATTAATGGAGAAGATTTGGGCACTTTGGTCAAATTAAGGGTAGACTAAAAATGGCCAAAAGGGAGATCCTTGTAAATGGATCCATGATATGAATATGATACAAGCTGCAGTTTTTAGCAATTAGGAGTTTGATCCCCTTGCCTTGCAATCTGTTTCCCATGCTCAATGACAAACACTCAAAGGGGCCTGTTCAACATCTTCTATAAATGCTTACACATGTCTGGTTACTCGTTTTGCTCATTTGAAGCTGTCTTTGGCTGCTCATAGCCCAGCATAATCTACATTTTAACTACTTATTGAAGGAAGATTTTCAAAGATATGTGCACATGGATTGGCTTAGAGAAAATCCACACATCTTTAATTTTTTTTGTTTGTTTGTTTTTTGTTTTTTGTTTTTTGTTTTTTTTTTTTTTCGAGACAGGGTTTCTCTGTATAGCCCCGGCTGCCCTGGAACTCACTTTGTAGATCAGGCTGGCCTCGAACTCAGTAATCTGNCTGCCTCTGCCTCCCGAGTGCTGGGATTAAAGGCGTGCCACAACCACGCCCGGCTCTTAATTTTTTTTTTTTTTTAATTGTGGTAGTCTGGCCTTGAAGGTTATAGAAGCATTTATATTTCATAATCTGATTTGAGTTGTGTATTCCTTTCTCACTGTAATGTTAAGAGCAAATTAAACTTACTGTGGTTGTTTGAATGAGAATGGCCTCCAAAGGCTTATATAATTGAATGCCTGGCCACCAGTTAATGGATCTGTTTTGGGAAGGATTAGGAAGTATGGCCTTGTTAGAAAAGGTGCGTCACTGGGTTTAATTTTTAAAAATCCCATGCCAGGTTTACATTATCTCTCTTGTCTCATGCTTGTTGCTAAAATGTAAGCTCTTAGATGCTGCTCTAGTGTTATGCCTGCCTGCCCGCTGCCTTGATCTTTTACCATGATGGTACTGGACTCATTTTATGAAACTGTTAGCAAGTCACTAATTAAATGATTAATTTTTATACATGCGCTTGATAATGTTGTCTATTCTCAGCAATAGAAAAGGAAATAAGAACTTCATAGTTAGAAGCTCCCCAATTTCTAATATTTCAACATATGCCGTACAAATGTGTTGGGCCACATTCATCACTGTTCTGGTATTCACACAGTCCAAGGCTTGCAAGTTTCAAGAATAGCCTTCAGATTTCTGGTCCACATGTTAAGAGCCAAAGCTAGAATTTCCATAGTGGCAAATATAAGCACATTTATCATATCATCACTCCAGTTATTTTTTAAAAGTGTTTCTGGTTCAAGGATACCATCATTACATGTTCCACCACTTTCCCAGGCACATCCTGATTTCCCTTCCATGGCAAATAAGTGTAGATACCATAAGCACATGCCCAGATGGTATGTCTAGCCACCATTCAAGAAAGTATGGGTAGGGGACAACCAAGATTTATAGCGCCCTGCCTCACTTATAAGCAACGTTGTTGCAGGACGTTGTTATAATACATTTATTTCTTACCTTCTTAGCTATATTAAAAATCCTTACATGGATGGGTAAGTGTTTTACTTTATCCTGTATGTTCGACTATGTAGACTGCATTTATGTTATAGCACCTAGAAGTACTTTAAAACTACAACATTCCTTTCTGTGTTTCTATTTCATCCATTTCAGATACACCCTATTACTTGTAATGAAAGTGATACATCCACTATGAAAAAATACAAAATAAAAATGTATACAGAGCTGGGCAGTGGTGGTGCACACCTTTAATCCTAGCTCTTGGGAGGCAGAGGCAATATATATATATATATATATATATATATATATATATATATATATATATATGAATATATGGATTCTCATTGTAAACTCACCATGCAAAAGTAAATAAATAAATGTTGGAAAATTAGTGTATTACTATTATGTAATTTTCATCAGTCAGTGCATTTTTATTTGCATAAACCTGGCCTTCTGAAGCTAGAGGGAGGCATATAAGAGGCCCTGTGTTTGCTTTTCAGTGACTCAAACAAAACAACACCCTAGCATTATGTTCTATAATTGAATTTGTTTATATTTGTAGATATTGCATTTTATGTATGTCTTAGTTTGGGTTTCATTGCTGTGAAGGGACACCATGACCAAGCCAACTCACATAAAGGTGGACATTTAATTTAGGCTGTCTTACTGTTTCAGAGGTTCAGTCCATTATCATCATGGAGTGAAGCATGGCAGTGTGTAGACAGACATGGTGCTGGAGGAGCTGAGAGTTCTACATCTTGATTAGAATATAGCCAGGATGAGACTGGCATCCACAGGCAATCTGGAGGAGGTTGTCCTCTGCACTTGGTGGAGCCTAAGCCCACCCTCCACAGTCATGCACTCTTTCCACCAAGCCACACCTTTCAATAGTGCCACTTTCCACGAGGCCAAGCATATTTAAACCATCTCAAGATATTTCTCCAATCATTAATTGTGATTCAAAAACACTGTTTGGGGGAGGAGGAGTCACACTCCTCACTGGTAAGTTGTCCGTGCATATATAAATACCCCCAACTCCAACTCCTGTCCAGGCTTATGTAGGCAACAGTAATTAAATACAAGGTCATCAAAAAATAGAAAAAGGGTCAGGCAGATAGCAAAATACAAAAAGGACTTGCTGGAAAGGAGTGGCTAGCAGAGTGAGAGGGAAAAAGGGTAATTGGGTAACGTGATTCAAGTATACTATTTAAATGTATAAAATTATAAAAGAATACATTAAAAAGATTCAGCAGCCATGCTAAAACTACTTTTTAATAATAAATAAAGTTCAAAGAACTGCACATGCTACTCTATAGTTCAGCCTTGAAATATGATGCTAGATTAAATAAGCCAGTCACAAAAGGCTGCATCGTATGATACCTCCCTATGAAACAAATCAGTAGAACCACGGGGTTGGAATGTATGGTTCTATTTTCTTGAGTTCAGGGAACCTTGGCAATAACAAGTGAATATTGAATCTTTGTGTGTAGATTAAAACATTCCAAATAATTATTATGGAATGTTTTAAAATGATCTATAGCCAATTTCGAATTGTATTTTGTATGTATCTGTGCTGTGTCTACATATACTATGTCTCTGACGCCTTGCAGAAGCCAAAGGAAGATATACATTCCCCAAGAACTAACATTATAGGTGATTATGAACCATCGTGTGGGTGCTAGGAACTGAATCTGGGTCCTCTGTAAGGACGGTCACTGACCAATCACTCCAGCATATAATGATTATTGAACAAAATAAAGGATTTAATTGTACACTATAAAAAAGTTGCAAAAATGCATTTTCAAGATTCTTTACTTTATAGAAATTCTATAACTTATTTAGTCATTAACCTATAGTATTTGCTTAATCTGTTCATATTTGCTACATATATTATATTTTTGAATGTAATGAATTATAGTGTCTGGTAACATAGATTCTAAGAATGGGGGATACTTCACTCCTGCCAAACTGCTTTCTAATTCATGCATCTGCAGTTATGACATTGTGCATGTTTCTTTCATCCTGCTTGTCAGGCCCAAGTATCATCCGTTTTCTAATCTTTGACAGGTTCATATTTGTTTGAATAATTGACTTTTGTTCACTCAGGCATCTTTCTCCATTTGTCCAGAGCAGCCCTTGAGGCAGACTTCAGGTCAGCTTCCTATGTTTAAAATGTTTCCAATTTGTTTTCTATCCATTTTCATAAAGGTCTGTAATGTCATTATGATAGCATGTATCATGTTTCTATGATGTTTATGGACACGTTTCTTCTCTAGAGTGTCATATATATATTTAATTCATAGATTAGTATTCACCCAGCCATACCTTTCTTATGGAAGTTAGCATTCTGTGACATGATGTAACACAGTATTGTACTTACTCCAACAAACTTGAGGGTTCTTCAAAATAACCACTCTCTGAAACATTTAATTAACTACTTCCTTGAGTTAGATACTAGCTAAGCAAACAACGACCCAATGATAAGGAAAATAATACATCTGTTCAGTGCTCTAGGACACTCCAGTCATTGGATGAGATAGGTAAATAATCAACCAGATAACAGGTAGCCATTATGTTTAGGAAAGCCATTCATTTGGCTGTGGAAGGCTTCTTGAGGAAGTAATGCAGGGAATAAGGCCAAAACCATGTGCAATGGTTCATAAACTTAAAGGACAGGAAGTAGTAATACATCCATTCCTTTGCTGATCTGGCTACAGGATGTCTCTTCTTCCTCAATTACTTGACCAGCCAAGGGTGACCTTAGTATAGTCCCTCATACCAGAAAATTGGTAAATTCATCCTAAAAAAGTATCCAAGGACTCTTGCTTAATGGCTTTACTTTGGCTATTCTTTTCAAGATCGAATTTCATCCATAATCATCACCCCTCGTTGCCCCCCTGAGACTTCACATAATACAGTGAATGGCCAGAGTGCATTTGTTCCGTGTCCTTTATCAACAGAGGAAAACTGTTTCCTACCTCTTTGTTTGGCTGATGGGCTGAGTCTCTAAACTATTCAATATGAGCTGCCACATACCAGACTCTAAACAAATCAATATGCTCTACCCCCTTCAGTCAAAGGATTCAGGTCTTCCAATAATTAAGCAACAATGTGAGTGCAGAAAAGGCAATATCCACAATGATTAGTGTTAAACTTAATTAATTACCTCTAAAATAAAATGACACATAAACTTTGTAATTAAGAATAATTCTTAATTAAGAAACATTTGACAGATAGTCAGGAAAGACGAATGCAATGGAAAATGGCTGACTAACAAGGGGAATTAAGCACTTACTGAAGACATTCGTAAGCCCTGTTGTGTTTACTATGTTTTCAATGCATTCAGTAAGCTAAAATTCAATACACACACTGAGGGCATTTTAATAAAACAAATGTGCTCTTTTGCAGCTAGATGTAAAACATGCTATAATAGTTAAAATGACAACTACATTTTCCCACTTTGGTCACCCAACTAAGGGGAAAGGAAGTCAGTTGTCTAGGGCTAGGTATCAAGTCTGTAGACTTCTTAAGGCAAAAGAAAATCTTTAAAGCTTGAAAGATTTACCATGGGCTTACCCCAAGGGACATATGGCTCTCCTTCTATATTTGCATTTGATGAAGTTTCTTAGCTATGGCATGCACCTGATATCTCAGGCTGTTTCACTTTATACTGATAACCTGACTTGTATAAACAAGGCCTGGGAGAATCTTACACAGCCGAAGATACAACCCAAGAAGAAAGTAGAAAAACTAACTGCAAACCATGTCTTTTTATGCTAGGAATGCCTCCTTCTCTGGACCTAGTGACTTAATTTCATGTAACTCCAGAGTTCCTCCTCACCCTCACCCTGTAAATATCTCACCTACCATCACAGAGAAGAATTCTGGTACAGAAAAAAAAAAAAAAAAAAAAAAAAAAAGACACTGAAGTTGGAAAAACACAAGGTCATGATTTTACTTTGGTTTTTGGTTATCAGTGTCCAGTAACATAATGATAACAATTAATGAAATGTTGTAAAACTTCCATTGGAAAAATAACGTGTACATAGTATTTTTAAGAATATCATGTGTGTAAACGTAATGGGTGGAAAATAATGTTGTTTCCTTTTTATTATCCACGTAGACTAATCGGTTCTTCACAGAATCAAAGTCTGCTAAGCCTTCACATATTCAAAGAAGAAACAAACTATAGAAGATATATCATAATAATAAAAACAAAATCAATCCTTTCTTCAATATAGTATTAAAATAGGTATTCTGGAGCACAAAACAATATTAGACATAGTAAGATGACAACCAGCATATGATATGATGAGCATTAAAACAATATCCATGTTTGTACCTCTGATTCACTAATAGAAGCATAAAAGTATCTTTAGAAAACCACCCTAGTTAGCTTTGTTAGCAGATGACACGTGGTTATGCATTTCTGAGGTTATTATACACAGAAGTCATTTGGTGACAGTTAATATTTAAGATGTTTGCTCACTAGCTGATCAAATGCTTCACATTTCCACAATATCAAATAACTGCTCCTGTCTTTATTATAAATTCTACAGCTTTATATTCTGTTATTTATTCTTAAAAAGTTGCATTGTGGGAAACCTGCTAATTTTTCCTAACATTCGCTCCTTTTTTTATTTTGGCTCCAAATTTAAGAATCAGCTAATTTGAAAGTTCACTTTGATTTCTCATTGACTCCAGTGTCTGCCTGCTGCCTCCACCATCTGCTGGGAATGTGAAGACAACTGTTTAAAAAACTTAAAACAAAAATTCACTGTGAATCACGCCATTTGATGATGTTCAACCTATATCTACAAAGTCGACATTGCTTCCCAGACACCCCCAAGCGTTTGTGAAGACAAACTACTCATACATTGATGTGTGTGCATGTGGTGAATATTTATACTCTTATAACTTACTTTTCTTATCAATCAAGCAAGGTGGTGTTTATACATTTTACTAGAAACCAGTGCTAATCCCTTAACTATTGTTACCTTTTGAGATTTTGGTTCTTTGACTGCAGGGCATTCCTCAGACAAATTTGAAAACATCTACAATGCTGCTGTCTCTGGAGGGTTCATTTGCAATGGACTGAAACAAGTTTAGATTAGATGTCCCTCATCCATACAAATATCTTTTGATTGAGGACATCCAAGGCCACTTACTAAATTGGTTTCTGTGGACTGTAGATAGCCTGCTCTCTAAGCCTCTTCCTTTTTCTTTCTTTCTTTCTTTCTTTCTTTCTTTCTTTCTTTCTTTCTTTCTTTCTTTCTTTCTTTCTTTCTTTCTTTTTTCTTTTTTCTTTTTTTTTTTTTTTTGACAGGGTTTCTCTGTATAGCCCTGGCTGTCCTGGAACTCACTATGTAGACCAGGCTGGTCTCGAACTCAGAAATACACCTGCCTCTGTCTCCCAAGTGCTGGGATTAAAGGTATGTGCCACCACCACTCGGCCTTTCCCTTCTTTTGAATATGTCATTTTTATATTTCTTAAAAGTCCTTAGCAAGTTTGACAATATAAAGTCCACCAAGAAGGCTTTTCCCATCAAAATGTTCTTATGTAACTTCGTATTATTTAGAATACTGCATTATATATATGTGATTTTCTTTTCTCTATATTTCCTATTTCTGCTTGGTCAACCCCAACCAGTCCATTCTTCAAAGTCTGTTACATGCTTGGCAAGAATGAAGGTAGTCTAAAGAGACCTACGGGTTTCTTCCTTCTGATATCAGACTGCTGAAATAGTGGAGCCTAATACACTGGAATTTTCCAGAACACCATGATGGGATAGTGAAAAGGCTAAGACTTTCCCCAGGCAGCTAAAAGGAGATCTGAGGTTTTACATTGTCAGAAACTTGTTAACCCATTGGCAGGATCAGATGTGAGATGCTGCTGCTGATAGTTCCACATCTTGACCTGATCTGGTATGTTCTATGCATATATACCTTGTTTTTAAACCTGTATGTCATGCTAGGACTCTGAAGATGGACTTAGCAGCAGGGGGTTTACTGGGCATCTTTGTTCAATATGGCCACATTGAATAAAGGTTTTGTTTTTATTTTTTTCTGTTTTTCAGTCTTACTTGCTTGTTTAATTGACCTACAGTGGATGGGGAGGCTGAACCTTCCTTGTTAGGTAGGCGCTGCTAGGATGCATGCTCTCACTCAAACAACTTCAATAACAGGCCAACGTCAGTAAATTTTCCCACATAGCAATACCTCACATACACCACTCGTCATCAGATAGCACAGGTAGAGGGAATCTCATGATGGGTTGCATCTTGAATTTGTTCACAAGGTATGCATGGTCCAACCCAAAGTAGAACAGTCATGCCAGCAGGAGGGTTAAAAATATAGGACTACTGTACATAGAAATCGAGCCAAAATACTCCCATGTATTCTTTTAAAGGGTGCTGTGAGCTAAATTTTGTAAGGTTCAGTTTTCTAGAATTTTGTAAGACTAACTTGTCTTGGGAAAGAGAGGGTAAAGTCTGGCATCTCGAATATCTATGCTTAATATGAGGAGCAGATGTGATTATCAATAAGCTTAGCAGATTGCTTGGTGAAAAGAAAGATTTAATGGTAAATATTAGTATTTTTGTTACTGGCATGTCATAAGA
Organism: Mus pahari; assembly: GCF_900095145.1. Classification (NCBI taxonomy): domain Eukaryota; kingdom Metazoa; phylum Chordata; class Mammalia; order Rodentia; family Muridae; genus Mus; species Mus pahari. Next base: position 122,559,932 of record NC_034591.1, on the reverse strand, counting down.
TCTAGGTTCTTTGCTAGGTCTTGCCATAGCTGGCCCTGAGCCATTTTTCACAATGACCCTCTTAGCATGTGTCAGGTGTCAGTAAATATGAGGCCTGTGCACTACACCAGATATCATCCTAGGAACTGGACATGAGTGACCCAGACATCTGCTTCCTTATCTTATGCAGCTTTCCTTTTTAGAAAAATAAATAGAAATAATACATTAGTGGGAACTTTAAATAATGATGGGTTCCTGTGTTGGAAAGGGAAGAAATGGAAAGGCAAGAGCTAAATGGTTTTGGATTGCTTTAGGGCTAAGGATGTTCTTAGGAAATTAAAGACCTTGCTGAGAAAGAAACATTTATGTGACTTGTGCTGTGTGAAATGGGCTTTAGCATCTAGAGGACTGATGTTTGAAGCCTGAGAAAGGCTCTCTCTCTCTCTCTCTCTCTCTCTGTGTGTGTGTGTGTGTGTGTGTGTGTGTGTGTGTGCAATGTGGATAGAATAGTTAGCTTGAGAGAAGATGAAAGAAAGACTCTAGGATAGGGTGAGGTATTCAGGTTCATGGTTGGGAGGAAGGACTCTGCTTAAAATATGGGTGGGGAAGTAAGATGGATAGCTCCTGAGGAATGATATACAAGATTGCCCTCTGGACTTTCTAGGTACACATGTATATATACACATGAACATATGACTACATATACAAACAAAACACACACAATATGAAATAATTCTAACCGAGGAACCAGATTTTGCTGTGAAACCCTGCAGTTGTTGTTATGAGGGTTCTATTGTAGGATTCAGTGGCCTATTATAGAACAGACTGTTCCAAAACTGAGTGATTAAAAGAGGAGGTCTCATTTCTCTAGCACATCCCTTTGTGTGGCTATATTTTCTTGCAGGATGAGTTGGGCAGCCTAAAGATCTGAGGTAGTTTAGCAATTGGTGATCTACCATCAATTGTTAATTCTATGAGTTTGATTTGGATTCATACCACATGGCATTTCCTTTCTATATGCTAAATTAGCTCCCTGACATGGTGGTCTAAAGGCAATATTTCAAGAGGACAACAATGCAAAGTAAGTGTTCAGCTAAAGGTGGGAATTCATATTTTCTTCTCTTCATCATGCTGGAATTTGTTCTGGCTAGAATATACATGGGGCTTTGCTGTCACAGTTCCTGTGAGTTCATATGTGCAGTGGCACTATAGAGTCTGAAGGACACTGTTTCCTTGCCCACAATGATATCTGAGCCTGTGAAAGAGATGTCATACAGATGTCCTGATAGGTTGCACACTTTTAATCAATACAGTACATCAATTCTCACTATACCGACAGGAGAGGAAATGAAACCCATCTTTGTGGTGTAGTACACTTGACATAATAGTTCAAAAATACTTATGCAACTAGAGACACAGCTCTGTGGGGTACTGGTTAGTTCATATTTTTGTTCCTCTTATAGGGTTGCAGACCAGAGGATGGCCTAATCGGCCATAAATGGGAGGAGAGGACCTTGGTATTGCAAAGGTCAAATGCCCCAGTACAGGGGAATGTCAGGGCCAGGAAGNNGGAGTGGGTGGTTAGGNGAACAGGGTTGGGGGGAGGGTATAGGGGGCTTTGGGGAATAGCATTCATTTGAAATATAAATGAAGAAAATATCTAATCAAAAGACTAAAAAATTCTTTAAAAAATTCTAAAAAACTTGAAAAAGCAAAAAAAAAAAATAATAATAATAAGTTTAAAAATACTTAAGAAGCCAGTATACATTTTCATAGTTTTGAGTAGCTATTGTTACAGTAATGAAGCTGTTTCCAGTTATTGTTTAGGTGATCCTCTAGCCCACAGAAAGGAAAGTGTCTATGGAGTAAAGTCTAGATATAACCATCTGTGCATCCCCAGGGCCTACAACAGTGGCTGGCTGGTTCAGACAAGACTTCAGACAACTATTACTAAATTAATGAACTCAAATGTTACAAAACTAATTAAGGGTGTTTTCTGCCTTGAGCACTGGAAAGTTTCCTAATTTTAAAATTTTATTTTGTGTGAGAAAATCTTCTCCAGGAACTTTTTTTTTTTAAAAGAAAATGTTAACATAGATAAAACAAATCATCATTGTTTTATTTGGAAAATATCAGTAGTGATCATAAAAGATAGCTACTATGTAATGATTTAGGCAAAAAAAAAATGATAGCTTTCTAAGACATCCATTTATTTATTTATTTATTTTATTTATTTAGTGTTCATGTCTTTAACACTACTTCAAAACCAAATGTTTGGGTACATACACGGCAAGTTTTTATCCTCACCTTCCATCATGCTTCAGAAATGTCTCTCATTTCTTAACAGTGATTATTCTAGGGCAGCTGGATGTGAAACTTTGGGAAGTGCCCTATCTCTGCCTCCCATGTTGCCCTAGGACTGTTGGAGATACAAAAATCATTTTAGCACATCAAGGACCTTAGGAATCAAAACTCAGTTAGGTCTTAATCTTTTCACAGTGAACACTTCACCTCCTGAGCCAGTTCTCTAGACTTCAATAGCAGATTTGTAACTTTTGATGATCTATTCACACAATCATGAATCCCAGCTTGAAAGGCAAGTTGTTCTACATAAACAATTCTCAGCATAGAAAGTGAAACTCTAAGGTACGATGTCCATTGCTATATTTTCCCAAAGTTGCTGATAAATGGAATTGATAAACCTAAGGAAGATGGACATTAAGGTTCCTGAATAACCAGTTGGCTTGCTGTTATTCCTCCTCTAGGGGGAAAAAATCATGAAATATAATCATGAAAATTCACCTTCTTAGCTTTGGTGTGTGTCTGCAGTAGACCTGCTTATATGTAGCACAGATCCCTAACAGATTTGAACTTGGCAAATACAGGCCTATTCTCTACATTTGAAGCATTTCCATCTATTCCTTATCAGTAGATAAAATATCTGAAGACTCAAGACAGTATTATGGCTTATCTTCTTACAAAGTCAGAAAAAAGCACAGGTTTTCCTGATGCCCCAGACTCTCTTGTCAGCACAGTTCAGGGTTATAGTTTTAGGATGTGGATAGACATAGGTTTGCAATTTCTTGAGTTCTCCTACTCCTTTTAGTACTCAGCAAGAGAAAAATATGTAAAGTCATACTATCTGATCCCACTGGGATTGATTAAGTGCGTAGCTTCATTCCCTATCCCATATCTTATCTCATCTCAAATTCTTTTCTGAAAGGGCCAAGAAATGTCATCTAATCAAGTTAGGGCTTTTACTATAGGGACTTCTTATCAGAAACAAAACCCCTGTAATTTACATTTTTCCTAGTGTTCAGGTTCTCCCAACCAATCAGAAAGTACAAATTACTAATTTGGGTGGGAGAGGATGAAGCATCGTGAAGAGATGCCACCCTCTATTCTTCAATGTCTGTTTCCACAGATAGTGATTCTGAGCTCCTATTTGTAGTTTTATTGCTCTGTGTGATCATGCTGAAAGTTCAAAGTGGGTTGGGGATAATTCTAGTCTCTATAGTGATGTATCTTGAGCTTGAAAAATCAGTTTAAATGCTAAAAACACATCAACAAGAAAAGACAGATTCTCGTCTAAACTACAGAAGCTCATGAAAAGCATCTTGAAATGATCAATTAATAGAGCTTCAAAGATACAGCTACTGAGCTCATGTCAAAGTAGAAATGGTTCACAGCATGGCTAGCAACAAGCAATGCAGAAGTGTGATGCAAGACTATCTGAATTAATGTTGGAAACACCAACTAGATTCTCTTTAGGAAATACAAAGGCTTATAAGAAGGATGTCCTATACTATTGGCCCCTTGAGGAACTGGAATAAACACAAAATAATTATATCCTTAGAGATGAAATGCAATTAGTTGCCCCCTTGAGACAGCCCTTGTTTTGATGTACGAGTGAAGAATGGGTGTTACTGATATTTCAAAAGGAAATCTCTGTAGAAGTGGGCTGCAATAAAATCTGACATACAGATTAAAAAGACAGTTAAATATTAATGAAGCCAAACCCACTTACAAATCAAATGCTGAGGAAAGGAAACATTTTTCTTCCAGAGAAAGTTAGTTTCACTCCTCACGTTCTACTCTAAAAAAACAAATCTGTTTGTGCATACTAAGCATCACGTTTTGAATAACATGAACCTGACCTTTGCAAAGCAAGCTGGTTCCTAAATAATGTATAACTGTGATATTTCTGAAGTTCCAAGAAACCCAGAGAAAATCTTGGATGAGAATTTAAATGGAAAGTGACAAATGTTTTCCTCTGATAAGTTTTTTCTGGGTTCACTTGGGGTCCCATGCATGGATTCATTTAAGGACAGGCTGTACAGTTAATGTGCAATCTTAGATAATAGGAGGTTATGGGTTTACAGCTAATGGCAATAGCATGAAAGATAAATGCGCACAACACTTTGATATTAAACATATTTTATTATAAAACAGAACAGCCCTAACAGACTTCTCATATAGCTCAATGCTGATTTATCAAAAAAAAAAAAAACCATAAAATTTTTAAAGAAGGAAGAGATGTAAATAGCAATCTCAATGCCACAGAATATGGCCAATTACAAATAAAATAGATTTTAAGTATAATTTAAATAATTTCAAAACAAATATCATTTAAATATATCTCCGGACCTAAAGCATTAAAGCATTTAGAAATCAGAATGTGCTTCCGAGAAAGCTTAAGGTAAAATGACCACAAAGGAAAGTGATCAGTTTCTTTGGTGTTTAAAAATAAATGTTCTTGGGAGTCTTCAAATCCTTGTCCTTGCCAGTGGCTAAAGATGCCCTACCAGTTTAGGGACTCTAATCCCTGATCTGGTTCCTAAAAGATTAGGGTTACGTTTTCGGAGAGGGTGAAAGAATGTCAAAAGAGGCTCATTAAGAAAAAGGACTTCTCCTGTTTAAGAAAATTGTAGTTGCCAATCAGAGCTTGCTGACAGGAGCCTGATATAGATCCTCTTGAGAGGATCTGCCAGTGCCTGACAAATACAGAAGAGGATGCTCACAGCCATCCACTGGATGGAGCACAAGATCCCCAATGAAGAAGCTAGAGAAAGGACCCTAGGAGCTGAAAGAATCTGCAGCCCCATAGGAGGAACAATAATATAAACTAACCAGTACCTCCAGAGCTTCCTGGGACTAAACCATCAACCAAAGAAAACATATGGTGGGACACCTGGCTCTAGCTGCATAGTATCAAAGGATGGCCTAGATGGTCAGCAATGGGAAGAGAGGCCTTTGGTCCTGTGAAGGTTCTATGCCCCAGTATAGCGGAATGCCAGGACCAGGGAGTGGGAGTGGGTGGATTGGTGAACAGGGGGAGGGGGAAGGGGTTAGGGAGTTTTTGGAGGGGAAACCAGGAAAAGATATGACATTTGAAATATAAATAAACAAAATATCTAAGAAAGAAAGAAAGGAAGAAAAAGGAAAGAAAGAAAGAAAGAAAGAAAGAAAGAAAGAAAGAAAGAAAGAAAGAAAGAAAGAAAGAAAGAAAGAAAGAAAGAAAGAAAGAAAGAAAGAAAGAAAGAAAGAAAGAAAGAAAGAAAGGAAGGAAGGAAGGAAGGAAGGAAGGAAGGAAGGAAGGAAGGAAGGAAGGAAGGAAGGAAGAAAATTTTGGCCTGGGTGAAGATCTAACATTCCACTTGCCCTGGGAAAGGGTTCTGTCTGAGGGAGGCAGGCTTGCTTAAGCCAGGCTAAACAGATGGGCAGAATCTTTCATCTTCTAATGAGATAGTGTGTTTTGTTTTCCCAGAATCCCAGGTCTCAGTATGGTAGTCATGTGACAGTCATGAGGTTTGGAAGCTAAGTTGTCCTTTTCATCAGTCATCTTTGTAAAACATATTTCTCTAATACTCTGGACTCCACCAAGATTTTGGAGTTCCTTGCACCTATGACCTTTTTATCTACTTAAATGAAGTGGCTTTCTTTTCTTCTTTCCTTCTTCCTTCCTGTGAGCAGCTCCAGGCCGCTGTTGAGGCTTACTGTGTGCCTGCTGTGTATTTTGGTTTTTAAATGTTTTGGTTTTGTTTGTTTTGGTAAAACTCTAACAAATTTGTCTTTGATTTTTTTTTTAAATATAAGATATCTTTTATCCATTTTTTTTATTGAATGACACTTTCATCAAAATATAACTCACATTTTAAACATTAATGGATTTGAGTGTATTCATATTTAGGCAACTACTTATTGATCACCACATCATTTTAAGAATATCTGTATTATTACTCTAAAACCCTTACGTGTGAAATTAGCCATGGTCTTTTCTTAGTCCATCCCCCCTGACTTCCCCAACTCATTTCCTATTTAAGTTAATTAGTTCATTCCGGACAGTTCAAAGATTTGTGAGCATATGATACATGGTGCTTCACAACAGAATCTCCTTATTTAGCATGCTTTACAGCACACATCGTGATTTCAATCCTTTTTATTGCTTGTCAACATTATTTTATTGATTTATAGATTCCTCAGTTCATGGACAGTTCGGCTACCATCTGCCTTCCTTTGGTCTTAAAAGTCTTTCTTTTCTTGGTTCTCCTTAACAATTGAGGTTCTTCATAAAACAAAAACAAAACCAAAAATCTACCTTGTTTTGAAAAACAATGCAAAACAACACAACAAACAAACAAACAAAAAGCAAAATAAAAAGCAAAAGACAAACTCTGCTTCAAGCTCTTTGAATCTGGCTTGTGGTATGTTCCAAGTTTTCTACATCTTATCCCTAAATCTGAGTTTACTCCATAAGGTTCAAGGAGGTTACATGCTGACAGGCCTCAGAGTCCAAGTTCTGAGAATTTCTTCTTGAACTCTATAATCTACACAGACCCTTCTAGGTCTCACTTTCCTCAGACCAGTGTCTACCTACTCATATGCCCATCAGGCATCCTGCTGTGTCCTTCTCTCCAAGCAAGGAATTGCTTATCTATTGGCACTTAAAATATTCTATCCCTAGATCCTATCCCATCAAACTAATTATTCCTTAGTTTAGTTATACCTGTTCTATGCTACTGGTGATCTAACTTATCCTTTATATTCTTATTAAGCACATTTTTTTTTATTCTTCTATAATCCATCACAGAGCTCATTATAGCAGAGAGAGCCCAAAGGATCTTGCTTTTTTATTTTTCTAATCCATCCCTACTCTTGTACACAGAGGTCTCAGTTCCAGCCATACCCACCTTGTGATGGCTTGTTAATAGGGTCACACCTGCTCTCTCTCTCTCTCTCCCTCCCTCTCTCTCTCTCTCTCTCTCTCTCTCTCTCTCTCTCTGTATATATATATATATATATATATATATATATATATATATATATATATATATATATA
>NC_034591.1:122514072-122552530 GCF_900095145.1 Mus pahari | reverse complement strand
GAGAGAGAGATTATGAGAGAGAGAGAGAGAGAGAGAGAGAGAGAGAGAGAGAGAGAGAGAGAGAGAGAGAGAGAGAGACTAGGTATGTACCTACCCAATCTTTCCCTTAAAGGGCCCAGAGTCACATATATATATCTAAGGTTTAGACCAGAAACAATGCTGAGGAATTGCCCCAGAATCAGCATAAAAGCCATCTACATTGTTCCTTTTTTCTTTTTCTTTTTCTTCTTCCTTCCAAAATATCTTGAAAAATACATACTGCAAATTAACCTTCAACTATGAATTACTGCATTGGCATTGTTCATTCCTTACCACTAGATACTGCATCAGTGCGACTGAAGTATAGCATATTCTACTTTAGAATCTAGAAGGAACCTGTGACAGCAGCCAGCACTATACAATGGCAGGTTTTGTATGAGTTGAAAATCTTTTTAGACACGGTTTTTGTATCTATTCTAAAGGAATATTTACAATCAATTTTTAAACAAAGGGTGGTGGTAGGGGTGAGATATTGCGTTTTATCAAAATTCAAAAAACATTTAGGTTGAATGTTGTGTTTGTGTATTGTACATTTGATCAAATTCTACATAGTAATAAGTATTAACAAGGTAATGAGAGCTCCCCACAAATTATTAGAGTCCATTTACTGTCCTGTATTGGGCTTCTTGAATGCCAATTCCCCATAGAACATATTTTAGAAAAGGCTGACCTTGACTATTATAAATATTGCAAACATCTTCCAAAGAAACTTTGAAGAATGTTTTATTTCAGCTTTCAGTGCATAAATCACAGAGTCCATTAAAATATTCAAAGGTTGATGAGTTCGTGGAATATTTATGCTAGAGGCTCCTTCCACAGGGCTGCTTAGCTTTGGGGTACTTCTCTGCTCTAAGCAGATATTCAACAGGAGACTAAAGAGAATAAAGTCATACTCGGTATATTCCTTAGTCATTTGATGCAAAGAACAAACTAGAGGTCTTTCAATTTAGCTAAAGAAAAGTAGTATGGTCATCAGTGTATCAGAGGTGAAATATTTAATTTTCCCTGTACTACAGTGTTCTCAGTTATACAATTAAAACATGGGAACCTATCAGACAGTACGTCATATAGGCAATGTTCAAAGAATTATGTACTCAAATCATTAGCAGGGAGAATACAACGAAGATGACCTTAAGACACTAACACTTCATCAAAGGCTTCTTTACTCCTCATATACATTTTAAATTGTTCCTTTCTAATTGTTTTTCGTAGACATATGGCACTTCAGTCTTGTTTCACTTCAGTTCATACTTGTCATTCTGATGTTTATCAAAGTGCATTCGAGTGTTTTCTTCCTTGAAGGTGCATAGTTTATCATTATTGGTAAAAACACAGAGATGGGGATAATCCTGCAAATAAGATCATTTAATATTATCTCAATTTAACCTTAAAATTTTAGACGACTTAAAGGTTTTATATGTACCTTGTTAATTTGCTGGATTCCATGGTTTTAATTGCCTGGGTAGATGCCAATTAATGGCAGGACTAAGACAGTTTTGCAGCAGTACTTGTCTACCAGACAACATTGCCCTAGATTTCTTAAAAGCAGAGTACATTTATCCAGAATAAAATATCCCCACTATCTAAGGTGAACACATGCTGCTTATTTTGTATAGTTTGCAGCTTTGATGTTGCTGTACAACTGAATTCACCACCCCCTGTATTAGCACATCTTTCCTGCATAAGTCCTCGTAGGCTTATAATGCTATTTCTTTTAAAAAATGTTTGGAGTGTGCAACTGCAGTTTTGTTATCATTTATATACTGTCTGTTAGACCTCAAAAGTCTGCAGGTGCTCTGGTTTTATAGTTTTCAAGATGCCTGATGCTTTCAACTGAACTGGGGTCACTCCTTGGATAGACTGTTCACAGCCAGAGAAGCCTAGGAAGAAATGCAAATGTCTCTGGTTCTGAAGAAAGAGAGATTTGCCAAACCCCCGTGACTCCGTCAAACTGTCATGCTAGGCCTTAAAAGCCAATAAATGACAAATATAAATTTTCTAAATTCTATTTGTTAGAATCTAGCAAACAGAAATAAGATTTCATGTATAAGCAGTGGATGAGAAAATGGAGTTGTTTGGACCTTCCCTGACCAATCTGAGTTGTTTGTACTGATCAAGGTCAGTGTTTTGTGAAATTCACATATTGCCGTGAATAATGTTTCATCAGAAGGTTATGCCTAGTGAGGATGAGTTCACATGCCAGTAAAGGTAAACAAAACTACCAAGTACTTGTTTATGCTAAACCCATTCTCGATATTAATAGAAGCCATAGGGGATTTAAAAAAAATAATGAATCTGTGGCTTTGAGCATGGATTAGAATGATGCCATGGCTCATAAATCATTATGAAGGTTGAGCAGAACAACCTCAGTGTGGACTCTGGTGGTGGCTGGAATATCCTACAGACTTCCTCTCCTCTATTTCTAAGAGGGATCTCATAGACTTCTATTTTCTAGAAAAGAGACTCAAATAACATAAAGAATGTGACTGCTTTTAGCAGAAAATTCACTGATATCATTTTACTGTGAAACCCAATATAAGCACAGTTACCTGAGATACTAGCTCTGCTTTGTATCTATGTTATACAATTAATTTTGGAGCAAATATTTTGATGAATTCATGATGTGTACTTAATTATTCAATTTTTAGCCTATTGGCCCTGATCACATGGAAAGAGTAGGAGACTGTGCTATTTAAAAAGGGCTAGTACTAAAAGGAACTGTAACTGGGGGAAATTTTTCTTCTTCTACAAGCCTTACTTCTCTCAAATCAAATTAGAGTAGTACTACCCAGATGAGGGGTTACAATTAACCATGGTGTTTGTTGGTCTGAAGACACAGTTCAGCAGTTTAATGCACATACTGCTCTTGGAGAGGACTAGGGATTGGTTCCCAGCACACAGATGGCAGCTCACAGCCATCTGTCCCACAGTTCCTAGGGTTCCATTGCCCTCTTCTAGCTTTCAGCAGCATTGTATGAATGTGCTGCATATGCATGTAGTACATGCAGGTAAAACAGCACTACACGTAAAACATGAACTCAATCTAAGAAGACCCATTCTCTACTATTGTAAAATTCATTAAGAAATGAAAGTACCACTGGTTCATCATTTTAGAATTCAGTGAAAATGGATGATGCACATACAAAGTGAGGTCATATAATGACAGCACAACTGTTCATGGAACAGGCTCTGAAAGTAACTGCCCAGCCCTTAGTAAGCTACCCCACTTTCTATAGCTCTGTTTTCCCTCCTCTCAGAAAGTCAAGGTGAAAAAGATCAGCTTTCATTTTTCAAGCTCTGCAACCATAGACTTAACTCAGGTAACTCCTGTAGATCACTGGGCCCAGTTTCTATATGCCAGTTAACATGTCATAACAGGTGACCTCTATTGCTCTTCTGGCTCTTTCTCCAGACAACATATTCTTACAAGTTATAAGTGTTAGAATAAAGTATAGTAACCCGACAGTGCTATTTTCTGCTTACAGAATGTTCGTGTAACTGAACTGTGACTGTTTTTATTTCATTTGCTATTTTAAATTTCATACAGTCGCCGGTCAAAAATTTATAATATTTTCGTCTTAACCTCCTCCCTCCCCTCTTTTTGTCTTTCTAGAATTCTCTGCATTGGAAACCAGCCACCACATCATGCTATTTTGAATATCTCTCTTGCCTAAACCATAGAGCCATACATATACATATCCAATGCATGAATCACTCATCTGACAAACTGCACATATACACCACGTGCTAACCAAATATTTAGGTTTACAGACTGCATATTTAGGGGAAAAAAAACTAATTTACTTCCTGTGCTTTCTATATTCCTGTCTTGTTTTCACACAGCTGATCCAAATTTCAATTCACAAAAGCAAAACCTCCTTAGAACCAAAATAAATACTAATCTCAAATTCAATGTACCCTGACAGCAAGTAAGTTTGCCATGCTTACTTCAGCATGAATAAAAAGCCTGCATGGATACTCCTATATAAGAGTGTGTTTACAGGTACCATAGCTCACTGGAGAGATTGTTGTAATAAACCTATAATAAAGAACCTTGTGTTATAGATTTCTCTAGTGTTTCTTATCAAATAGCCTACCTTATCTTGGCTTGTATATTCAGTTTAAAATAAGTTTTCAATAAGTATCTCAAAAATAGAGGTTATTTTCACTTAGTTTTCTGACATACAGGAATGTTTACAGGTATTCCCTTGCCTCTAGAATCTAGCACATGCCTGTCTGGCCACGTAGTTTGAGACATTAACCTACATATTTATTTTTAGTTGTTAACAATGTTCTATACTACTACAGTCTGCTGTCCTATTATATAATTTGTTTTCATTGTCAAATTGCTGCTGGTGAAATATTTCAGATCACATCAAACCACTCCAGTCTTAAACTATTTTACATCATGTCTAGGTTTTTCTGAGAGCTTGCTTATCTGTATATAGGAGTATCTGACCAGAACTCCCAATGAGCTATTCTCCCGAACACTGAAACAAGCCACTGAGGTGAAAATCTGGCAATATTTCTACTGGAGGAAAAATACCATGGCTGACACATTGTAAACAGACAACGTGGATGAGTGCAGACTCATGGTTACATGTTACCAGTGAACTTCATTTGCTCCTTAGCGATCCACTTCTATGTATGTATTTTGTAAATTAAATGCCATTATTTGCAAATTTAAAACATTAATTACTTGAGATTTCCCTTCTGAGACATGACCCTTAAGTAATTTGGTACATTGTTACTGAGAGTCATACGTTCCTTCATTAATTTATTTAACAAGTGCTTAGCTCACCCTATGTTCCAGGCACCATACTACACCTGGAGATTCAGATTGAGACCAGACTTCATAACTGATTTACACTTGAATAACATCAAGTCATATAAAGGAGTTTTTTATTACAACTCTTCAAATAGGCTACACAGAAAGATCCATTCTGAGAGATTTGACAACATCTCTCAGAAACACTTTGACCAAAATGCTTTCCACATAGAACAACATAGGTTATGTCCCATAGGTATTTCTATTAAAGTTGATCTTTATTTTCTTAGGTTTTGCAATGATTTCTCTCTATTAAAACCTCATGTATATTTGTATCTATTCTCATGCAGTGAAATAAGAATTTTGTGATGTTTGGTTGTTATCCCTTCAAAAACTGCTCTTTTGTAATAAGAGTCAGAAAGGGAGTGGATCTGGAGGTGAGGTGAGGTGAGGTGGAGGAACTGAGAATAGCAGGAGAAGAAAATATAATCATGATATATTGATATATTGTATTAGAAATGAATCCATTTCAATAAAAAAAAATGACAAAAGCGAATACCTCTGACTTTGTTAATTTCCAGTCTTGGTGCAGCTAAAATTCCATGTAATCTATTAACCTAATTAATTGTTATTACATGTGCTCCCAGTTCTTATGTTCTTGTGATAATAAAACAACCATTTATTGTCTATTGCTGAAATTCTATTCTATTTGTGAGATTTCTTAGAAAGGAAATCCTAAATTAGGCCTACAATGAGCCTTCCATTTCACTAGCTATGTAACATGTTACTAGTGCAAACAAGTCACTTTTCACATTTGATGAACTTAAAGTATTTGATAACTGAATCAAAGAAATACCTTGAAAGCCAAAATCAGAAGAATCTTGGTTCTAATGCAATGAACTACATACGTATTTCATAAACAATTTCTGTCGAAAAGAAATATTAGACCTACTTAATGCTAGAATACTCATGTTCAAGCTTAGAAAGATCTTAGAGCAACCTGTGTCTTTTTCTGTACCATGGTGATATGCATTATTCAAGCACGTTGTTTTTCTTCTGTCAGAAGCAATGTTTACTCTGATAACGGTGTCTGCTTTGCATGGGTAATCCTTGGAAGCTACTTACTAGGTGGAGCATAGAACAGAAAGAGAGAGGAGGCCATTAGATGAATATAGGAGTGCACAGATGAGCCATTAAACCAGTGTCAATGGCCTCAATTCAACTTTCATGAGAACAGCATAGAATTTCTCACTATTAGTCTCATTCTGACAAAGGTGCAGGGCCCAAAGCACGAAGGAGACAGCTTGTCAGTATAAGTGTTAAAAATAGAAGAACTAGCACACACACTGAGTGATGCAACAGTGCATGAAAAATCCTTTAATAGACAGGAGTTCGCTTTGTAGTTACAGCTGTGACTCTCCCTAGTGTCACATCCGTGATCTCTCTTTAGAGCTACGATTCAAGAGGTAATACAAGTTCCTCATTAAGGGACGAGGAGGGATCATGCAAAATATTTTCTAGGTTGTTTGGCATGCCAAGATTTATGTCACTTATATAGTATGACTTTTTTTCTTTTTTTGAGAGAAAATGACCATGGATGACTTTTTATTTTGGATAGAGAAAGAATTTCTTACAGAACAAAATAAAACAAAAAAACCCATGGAGTATAGGAAATGTGTAGGTAATGAATATCTTACAAGTTCATCTAATTTCTGAGACACTACATTCAGCTATAAATTTTTATATGTTCTGGAATGCCTGTCTTCATGTCAAATATTCCCAGGTCAAATTCCTTTTTAATTAGTGTGGGTGTTCCCATAAGTATCAAAGGAGGCAGGGAAATAAACCACAAAGAGGTGTCAAAGAAAGCATAGTTCAATCTGACTTAGTTGGTCTGGATCAAACGTGTAGAGGGTCTGATGCCAGGTGATTTGTTGCCAGCATATTTAAATGCAGTAAACTTGGGAAATAGTTTCCCTGTGTAATACATTTGCTGGTGCATAATGAGGCATATCCAAGTACATGCCGTTTCTTGCAAGAAGATAAGTTCAAATGATAGGTACATTCATTAGTTTATGGGTCTAGGGAAGGATCTGGCATGGTCTTGGTAGTAGAGATAGCACTGAAGTCATTTGGGCTACTAGGCACCTTTGGTCCTGATTGAGGGAACTTGAGTAAGCTTCTGGCCATATAGATAATGTTAGGGTCATTTAGACTGTTAGCCCCCTCCAGCCCTGATTGTGTGCTTGATGTGGCCTGGGCCAACAGCTAACACAGATCACCAGGCTATTAATCATCTCTACTTCCCAGCTTTCTCTGTAAAAGAATAGGCTTTACATCCTTTCCTTTGAAAAGGCAATGCTGGATGTTTAACATTTCTGGTTTCCCTAGTGATCTGTGGGCTCAAGGACCTTAGTGCTCCCAATAAAATAGGTTATAAGACTCTGCTTTCTATATAGATAATGAGAAGCAGATATTCTTATGACTCGGACCTTACTTAAACCTTCAGATTCCTGTTCTTTCTAAGTTAATTGATAGGTTTTGTTGTGGTTTCCTAGTTTTATAAAACTGGTAGGGAGGGGCTTGGTACAAATTAATTACAAACCTAATCCTATACTTAGTAACCATATCTTCTTTCCAAATATTTTTATTTTTTAAAACAAAGATACAATATATCATAGGGTCAAGGGCTCAATATTGCCAAGAAGCCAATTTTTGACAAAGGCTAACAACACATAATAATTCTCAGTATTATTAATCTTGGCCTAATATCATTAAGATATTTAGGAAAAAGTCATACAGTTTGCATCAATGCTTGCAGACTAATGGAATATACCATATAATACACACAATCTTATACATACAATACCCACAATCACAAACAATATGATTTTGAAAACAGCACATTAATCAAAATCAGACATTTCCTTTTGGAGACTAATAATCTGTTTTGTATAAAAGTCATATGGTTTTGATATCTTTTCTTAGGAAAAATTTTCAACAATTTACACATATCCTGGCCATGGTAAGAAGCATTTGAGTGAAGTTAGTAAAGATCTGTGTTTGCAGTGCTATCCTAAATCCCATTTGGATTCCAGTAGCTCAGCTTTGCAGCAGAGGAAGGGGGGAAATCACCTATCCATTCCCCAAAGGACACAGGCCAAGTGCTTTGACAAAGGAAAGGAGGCAATGGATAAATTAGAAAACACAAATCCTATCATCAGGTTCATTTCATCTACCAAGGGCAACGAAACAAAAAGCAAAGCTAACAACAGCAAGCAACCACCTCAAACTTCTACTTCCTGTTATGGACTCTATTCCCCAACTTCTTGTTTTTCAGCTTCTAGCCGGCCCTTTGGGACCACTTATAATCCAGAAACACATAAATCAAAACCCACCCTTGCTTTGATGAAGAGGATCTGGCCACTTGGCCCCTACAAAAACAAAACTCTTAAACAATTACAAGTCTGCTCACCCCATACCCATTACATGCACATCATTTTCAAGAAGTCACTAAAGGGAAACAGAAGAACGAAAAGGAGTAGAAATGGTCTTGGTCCCAATTTCATAACACAGAAACAGTGAAGGATAAATAAACTAGGAGACATTAAAGGCATAGAGAAAGTAAGTTACAGAATATATCGGGCTAAAGTCATCAGATGCACATGAGTGATACAGCAGGTTTAGTAACCTAATGGTCAGGACACTGGATATTCTCTTATGCATCAATTATTATCCTCGACAATTAGTTTGGTTTTCCTTTTTAAACTTCATTTTCCACATTTGGCTATTTTCTCATTTTCCTGTGGCCCTATGATCTACTTATGGAAAATAACTTAACTGAACTTTAATTAATAGATAGCAGCAAATGTAT
Source organism: Mus pahari (assembly GCF_900095145.1). Taxonomy (NCBI): domain Eukaryota; kingdom Metazoa; phylum Chordata; class Mammalia; order Rodentia; family Muridae; genus Mus; species Mus pahari. Next base: position 122,543,849 of record NC_034591.1, on the reverse strand, counting down.
AATTCTTAATAAAATTAATCTTATACATAAAAGGAAAAATTGAGAACATATTTATTGAGCCTTAAAGCAGTTGGTAAATACAATTCAATAATTACTAACAATTGAAAAGACTTTACTTTTAAAGGGTGATTTATAGCTTAGAATAAAAGGTTTCCTACACATTACTTCACTGAAGTTTTAAACTCGTCTTTAAAGTATTACAGAAAGCTGATTTATAACCCACATAAGAAAATTAGCTTCATTAATTTATAGCCACAATTCATTTTCAACTGAAAAAACAGTTTTGCCCAGCATGAGCCCCAACCTCTTCTGTGACTTGGCTGAGAACTAGTTTCTAAAAATAGTAAGCTTTACAGTTGCCAAAAATGAAATTAAGCTTCAAAGGACAAGGGTGTAGAAGAAACAGTCAGAGGGGTAAATTGTACATCAAGAAGGACACAGCAAAGCAAAAGACCCACGAAAGACTTAGACAATGGGCAAGATAGATAACATAGGAAGTGCACGGTTTGCAAACATGTTTGAATGGAGCATATAGATTTGCTCATCAGCATGACAGTCTACACTGTAAACTCCCAAGACACAAATTCTACCATGACTCAGGATATTCTGACTTGTACCACAAGATAGACCTTTCCACTCTCAGGGAATCTGCTCAATTTCTCTTAAAAAAAAAAATCTAGACATAGTAGTTATGTCTTTTTGCTCCCAGAAAGTCTTTTCTCTCATCTCCTTTGTCTCATAGACCCACACTGTGTTGGAGCTAGTTGTGTACCACATTGAACTCAGAAATCCACCTGCCTCTGCCTCCCCAGTGCTGGTATTAAAGGCGTGTGCCACCATGCCTGACTTGCTCTCAACTTTGTTTTTTTTTTTTTTTTTCCATTTTTAAATTTATTATTATTTTCTTTATTTACATTTCAAATGCTATCCCGAAAGTTCCCTATACCCCACCCCCGCCCCTTTTCCCCTACCCACCCACTCCCACTACTTGGTCCTGGCCTTCCCCTGTGCTGGGTCATATAAAGTTTATAAGACCAAGGGGCTTCTCTTCCCAATGATGGCTGATTAGGCCATCTTCTGCTACATATGCAGCTAGAGACTTGAGCTCAGGGGGTACTGGTTAGTTCATATTGTTGTTACACCTACAGGGTTGCAGCCCCCTACAACTCCTTGGGTACTTTCTCTAGCTCCTCCATTGGGGGCCCTGTGTTCCATCCAATAGCTGACTGTAAGCATCCACTTCTGTGTTTTCCAGGCACTGGCATAGCCTCACAAGTGGCCACTATATCAGGGTCCCTTCAGCAGAATCTTGCTGGCATGTGCATTAGTATCTGGGTTTGGTGGCTGATGATGGGATGGATTCCCGGATGGGGTAGTCTCTGGATAGTCCATCCTTTCATCTTAGCTCTAAATTTTGTTTCTGTACCTATATCCTTTCATGGGTATTTTGTTCCTTATTCTAAGGAGGAATGAAGTATCCACACAATGGTCATCCTTCTTGGTTTTCCTGTGTTTTGCAAAATGTATCTTGGGTATTCTAAGTTTCTGGGCTAATATCCGCTTATCAGTGAGTGCATATCTAGTGACTTCTTTTGTGATTGGGTTACCTCACTAAGGATGATATCCTCCAGATACATCCATTTGCCCAAGAATTTCATAAATTCATTGTTTTTAATAGCTGAGTAGTACTCCATTGTGTAAATGTACCACAGTTTCTGTATCCATTCCTCTATTGAGGGACATCTGGGTTCTTTCCAGCTTCTGGCTATTATAAATAAGGCTGCTATATACAAAGAGCTCAAGAAGCTGGACTCCAGAAATTCAAATAACCCTATTAAAAATGGGGTACAGAGCTAAACAAAGAATTCTCCACTGAGGAATACTTAATGGCTGAGAAACACCTGAAAAAATGTTCAACATCCTTAGTCATCAGGGAAATGCAAATCAAAACAACCCTGAGATTCTATCTCACACCAGTCAGAATGGCTAAGATTAAAAATTCAGGTTACAGCAGATGCTGGTGAGGTTGTGGAGAAAGAGGAACACTCCTCCATTGCTGGTGGGATTGCAAGCTTGTACAACCACTCTGGAAATCAGTCTGGTGGTTCCTCAGAAAATTGGACATAGTACTACTGGAGGACTCAGCAATACCTCTTCTGGGCTGTACTGGCTAGCTTTGTGTCAACTTGACACAGCTGGAGTTATCACAGAGAAAGGAGCCTCAGTTGGGGAAGTGCCTCCATGAGATCCAGCTGTAAGGCATTTTCTCAATTAATGATCAAGGGGGAGAGGCCCCTTGTGGGTGGGAGCATCTCTGGGCTGGTAGTCTTGGGTTCTACAAGAGAGCAGCCTGAGCAAGCCAGGGGAAGAAAGTCAGTAAAGAACATCCCTCCATGGCTTCTGCATCAGCTCCTGCTTTCTGACCTGCTTGAGTTCCAGTCCTGCATCCTTTGTTGATCAACAGCAGTATGGAAATGTAAGCCGAATAAACCCTTTCCTCCCCAACTTGCTTCTTGGTCATGATGTTTGTGCAGGTATAGAAACCCTGACTAAGACATGGGCATATACCCAGAAGATCTTCCAAATGGTAATAAGGACACATGCTCTCAACTTTTAATGGTTTGGATCAGGCTACTTAAGCCGAAAAAGAAGTAGGCTTTTCTTTGGTAGGATATCCAGGATGTTGGCTAAGAGAGGCTAATTTTATAAGTGGGAAAGGTGTTCATCTAGTGTGTTCAATGGTAATATAATAGAACTGTGTGACTTACAGTGTATAAAGGAGGCCATAGTGAAGAAATTCTATTTAAGGAAGTAGAGGTCCTAAAGTCATTGAAGAAGACTGAAGATTGATGCCACAAGTTATCACAGGCCGGACAAATGAATGAGATGTCATTTTCATCTTAAAGACTCTCCTGGGCTGCTCTGCTCCTTCCTCAAGTTAAAATGTCAATGAACTGGTAAAGGTTGGCAAAGATATGTAGTTCTGTTGAAAGTTACACATAGGATACAAACATCCCAAATAAAGCAAGTGACATTAGCACAGAGTTTAAGTGCTGGTTCCCAAGGCATAGTGGCATTTAACAAAGGAAACTCTCCGAGGCATTTGTTCTGTAGTTGTTACAGCACATTCAACTGATATCCAGGGAGCCTGTGTGGGGCATAATAATTTGTGTATCAACTGAAAATTAAATTTTCTTTAAAATATAGGACAAGACACCCATTATCTAATTGTGAGTTCATTGCTTTAACAACAAAGTTAATGTCTTTCCTTAAGTGACCGCTGAAGCCACTTAGTATTAATATCTATAAACTAACAATAATCATAAAATAGAAAAAGAATCAAAATTGCCATTTCAGTACAAGAGACAGATGGTATCCTTATAGCAATTTAGAGTTTGCTAAATTACTTCTTCTCTGCTGGCTTAGCTAACGTACTTCTGTTCATGAGACTATGTGTTCCCTTTCACAGATAAATGTGATGGAGGGAAAATGACTTGTCAGAATAACACAATGCACATGTATACATTTTTAAAGATTTATTTAATTTACGTGCCTGAGTGCTTACCTGCATGGATATATGTGTTCCTTGAGCATGCCTGATCCCATCAGAGGATGGAAGAAGGCATTTATATTCTAGATATGTGACTTACAGAAAGCTGTAAATCACCAAATAGATGCTGGGAATTCAACCCAATTCTTCTGCAAGAGAGTCATTTGTTTAACTGTTGAGCCAACTTCACAGTCCTAGGATATTTGTATAATTTCATAAGTAATATACCTGGCTAAGAATCTTTGCATGAAGCCTTTTATTATATACTTAATAGAATAAAAAATAGGCTAAAATTCTGGTAAGAAATGAAATCATTTTATGACTTCAAAGGACTGGATTTAGATACAGGAAAATGGGTGACTTTTTTTTTTTTTTTTTAAAGAAAACACACGAATAACATATGTCTTCTGGGTACTATGGGAAATATGTATGTTTTCTATCCTGATCATCAATTCTTATCTCTGAGCTTCTGAATAGCTTTTGCATATACAGAAAGTTCAGTCTTAGGTTATGGATTAAGTCATGTTTCCCAACTCCAAATACAAATATTATATTCCCAACTCCCACATCTTTAGAATTTGTATCTGAAGATACTGCCTTTGAAGTGGTAATTAACATAAATGATTCCCTCAGGGTACATCCCAAGCCATTCTCACTGGAGTCCTTATGAGAAGGAAGAATTTAGACATTGTCATAGTAATGACCATGCAAGGACACAGTAAGCCAGAAACACTGTAAGCTACTAAAATACATATATATTGAGACAGGGTTTCTCTGTATAGCCCTGGCTATCCTGGAACTCACTCTGTAGACCAGGATGGTATTGAACTCAGAAATCCAGCTGCCTCTGCCTCCCAAATGCTGGGATTAAAGGCGCATGCCACTGCTGCCCAGTGAGAAACCTCTTAAATCACTCATGTTGTTAACAACTTGAACTTGGGACCTACACACTATTGAACTATGATGAAAAAAGCAAATATCTGCTGTTTAAGTCACTAAAACTATGGTACTTTATTGGAACAGCTTTAGCAAATAACAGACCCAGAACTAGATCTTGATAAATTGCTATAACACCTTTTGGAAATAACAGTGAATGGCTGGTGATATACTTTATTGGTGGTATAATTTTCAAGCATGTACATAGGTCCATGTACAATAATCAACACACCATAAACTATAGTGCTATAAACCTGTAATCCCAACACTCCAGAAGTGGATGCAGGAAAACGTGAAGCTGAGGGTCATTTTTAGCTATGGAGTGATTTTGAGGTCAGCCTAAGCTAGAGATTGCCATGTCTCAACACAAGAACATTAACAACAACAAATCAATAAACATAAAAAGCAATGATAGTCTTGGATAACATGAATTACAGGCTATGGAAATAGTTCAAATATCTAACATGTAGTAACTATTCTTCCTGAGTCCAGTTCTAAGAAGTAAAGTACAGGATTATTACTAGTTACAGAGTAAAGAAATTGAGGCAGAGAGTGGCTAATTAACCTGCACATATAGCCTAGCTAACATTTGAATCCTGAGTCAGCAATAAAAATGCAAATATCCATTAATAAATATTCATTAAACTTAAGATAATATTATTGAGTCTTATAAAGTGAATATTAGTTTTCAAACTGCTCATGAACAGATCTAAGAGCTGAGAATGGTCATACAATCACTCATGGACAAATATGCTATGTAAATGTTACTATTGTTTAGGCAAGAATCATGAAACACACTGCACATGTCAAATACAGTCAAAATTAAATATATACATATGTATGTATTTATATAATATATATTCAGTATATTGTTGAGTCACTGTGGGTTAAATTTACATGTATGGGACATATGAATAAACCCAATTGAGTAGAATCTCTTATGTGAAATTATAGTAACTTCCAATGGTACATTATAAATTCCTTAAACTCTTGCTTCATGTCAAATTCCATCAGATAAGTAAATAGTAAATCATCATGTATTGCACTATAATGTTATCTATTTTCTTATTCTCTTTAAATTTCTATAGTGATAAACTACCATTCCTTCACTGATACAACCTCAAACACTCATACACACACATACACACATGCACACACACATACACACACACACAATTAGGTAAGAAGTAATTTTTCAAAATTGCTATCTCATGTATCAGAAACAAAGAGTAGATTTCAACTCTGTGTGTTTTGGTTAAGGGCATTTTTGAGTGAAGTATTTTACCAATTCCCAGTTGCTTTTGTAAAGAATGCTGGGGACCGATTTTTAAATGGAACATCTTGAACAAATTACAGCAAAGGAAAATTTGAGGCCTTGATAATTTAAGTGTTATTTTTACTACTAATGTGAATTCAACCCTAGCAAATTAAAACAGGAAGAATTAATTGGATATGCAAATGAGATTATTCAGTATATAAATCTAATTACATACCAATTTGCTTTAACAGCATGAAAAAAGAATAAATTGTTCTATGTAAATTGATTGTCTTAAATAACCACCTGTATCCCAACAAGAAAAATAAGTGATCTTAGAAAAGCTATATTGTAAGTGAAGATGACTAAGTTAATAATATAATGGTCTTCACAGGTCTTGCCACAAGAACTTCTTTACAATGATATTTGCTTAGACTTGATGTACAGTAAGGTATTGTCGGGTTTCTAGAGCATAAGGGAATAACCTTAGATGTTAGTTTTCCCCCAAGATCACAATAGATTGATAAGATATGTTGAATTCTCAAATACAAAATGATTTCCTTCTGATTAGACTTGAAGTCTGAGCAATTTTCATGTCTGAAAAATAAGAAAGGGAATTGGGGAAAGTGTGCCAGTTTTCGTTAATTTGACTATGGCCCTCGAATCTACTTAATCAAATGCTTTCAGTACACAAGTGGCCCCCATTTACACCCCCTTTTGAAATTATTTTCCTTGCCACTTACTTTAGGAAAATGGGCTTTGAATACTTAACAGGGAAAGAAGGTATTAATGTACGAAGCCTGTTCCTTAGGAACAAGCGGGCTGATATGAGGTGTTTGCAAAATACAGCACAAAAGATTAGTGACTTTCCTTGACACAGATGAAGTCATTGGGTTTACCTCTGCTGCACCACCGTATATAGCAGAATCAAACGTTAGCCCAAACAAATCTTCCCCTTATGGATTCAGCATTAAATTATGTCTGCTTCTAAAGCTTTAAGACAGATAACTAAAATTATCAAATATCCTTGGATCTGTGAGTTGCCTACACACAAACCATGAAGCATAGGGTGAGTCAAATCCATGGCCTTATTTAATTTCTTCACGATCCTGACCTCCTAAGTTAGCCAGGGGTATTTTATAGAAGAGGGTGTAAATTGAATGGGTGAGGACAGACAAAAAGATTATGCATATGATTGATGCAATTTTTCTTTCCACTTGAGTTCATTTCAAGAACTTTGAAAATAATTAATAATTTGAAGGTATTAGAAAATTGTGTCTATGTAGCTTGCAATAATGTTAACCTTGATCTAGGCAAAAATTTTCTTCTCCCTTTTTCTGAGAACCAGTGTTGCTGGACTACTTCTCAATCTCCAGGGAATAAATCAACAATGACAGCTGGCATTGTTGTTGAGATCATCTTGGGCACAGTTTCTTTTCTTGGGGGAGATCATTAGAATTTACCTTTAGGGTTTTTTAAAACCTGTTCTCTCCTTGGCAGGAAGGAGTATAAGCCTGGGTGTGAGATACAAGAACAGATGACCTAGCTGTACATTGTGATCTCAGGCTATTGTACTGATCAGGCCATTGTACTGTCAAGTACCAATGTCCTTGCCAGTATCGTGGGATGAATTTGATAGCAATATACAGAACTGAGTAAAATGGAAGGCACTATCATAGTTCAGATACTAAGAGAAAACAGGTTTATGTAAAGCAAATGGTTTTGAATGAAAAGGGAGAAAGTGACTCAGAGAAGATCCCCAACCCATGGTGTATACTTTGACATCTTCATAAAGAACACATGTGACCTCAGACACAGATAGCTGAGGCATTGTTAAAAGGGAAGCCAAACAGCTATGTGGCCTCGCTCTACTTTTTGTACCATAGTTCCTGACATATAAAACAAAATAGAAATAGCCTTTTTCATTTACTTCCTAGCTCTCAGCACTGTCGGAAATGACATTATTGATCTAGTTTCTTGTTTACTGTCTGTCTTTTCTATCTGACAGGAAAGTACTCGTACATTGCTGGTGATTTTGATAATATTAATGCTATTTGCCATTCTAGGAGCTCTAGAAATGATCAGAAATGCGGAAGGTGGGCACATACGCAAATTAGAGTGAAGAACACAGTTCTACCACAGCTTTCTAGGTGTAGAAGAGTATGATGTCTCTTGAAAGGGGGAAAGATTAGTAGATGGCAACACACAGGGCTCTATGGAGAAGATACAGTTCATCCTGCATTGCTGAAACTTTGTCTTATAGTAGGTATTGTTTTCAACTGATTAGAGAGATTAATACAACTCAAACTTATATCTTCCCCACGAGCTACATGTACTGCGACCACCAATAATCAGGGGGTGGTACTGAGACTGGCAACTGTGAGATCACTATCTAATCACACCATCTACCTGACAACCCATTGCACTGGTCCAAGCCACAGGAACACAGAATGTTTATGCAAGCACAGATGAAGTTACAGCAAATGGAGTTAGATGAAGAATGAATGTGAAGAAAAAAGAAAGAAGAGAAAAAAAAATCATCTTTACCTTTTATGTGTAGAAATAAAGATATGTGGGTGTGCTGGAGGATAACAATCTTGGGAAGAAGATTTACTAAGTATAGAAATGCCACATATCAAATTTGGTCATAATATAAAGAAACAGAAGAAATGTATACTCATAGATGTTTCCACATGAATATACATACACAAAATCTGTACAGGTGGAAAAGTTTGGCAATGAAGAACAGGAATATACATTATGCAATCTATGTGCTTCATTTGAAGAATGAGAATTTCTTCACTTTCCAAGCTCTCATGAAATATTTTGAGATGTACCAAGTTAAGGTGTGAGAAAGGAATATAGATATAATTCAATATATTATTCAACATAATACAAATACAGCTTGCAATCTGACTGACTTTAAAAGTCCCATCTGCCGACATAGACTATGATAGAATCTGAGATTCTAAGTACTTTCCCATGCTGGGATTTCATAAGTTCTGGCAACCCAGAAGAGAACAAATTTTAAGATATTCACCTCTAGAAAGTCAAATTGAACTGTTATTAACTGTGGAACTAAGCTTTGCTGGTATGAAAAGCTGTTTAAAGTAAACATAAATAACTATGACTGTGGACTAGGGTCATGCTGAAGTTGGTGTACAAGCAAACCAACTAAAAGAGAAAACGCATCAATCAATCCTACTAGCAAGATTGACAGTGCTGGGAATATTGAGCACAAAAGTGATGAATTTGCTCTACTTCTTCAGAGAGTTTATTTATACTCATTTGACTTTGTTGGGTTTGTTTGATGGTATAATTGACTATCGTTAACAAAACAAAACAAAGGAAAATGACAATAAGTCCACTTGAGGTTTAAATGCAAAGGTTGAGTTTTGGAGAACTGAAGTGCTTTCCTGCTTTCATGCCCTGGTGAAAGTGTGATTAATCTGATTGTCTAGGTAGCATTAACAGAACAAAGAGAGATCATTCCATATCTATTTAAGTCCTTGCTCAGTAAGGATTTAAATGTATGCCTTACTCAAAATAACTGTCATAACTAAGGAACTGATTAGGCAGTGGCTGAGTTTCAGGCAATACTTAATTTCTTTTTATTTTATTTTATTAGATATTTTCTTTATTTACATTTCAAATGGTATCTCCATTCCTAGTTTTCCATCCTAAAATCCCCTATTCCCTTCCCTCTCCCCCTCCCCCTGCTCCCCAACCCACCCACTCCCACTTCCTGACCTTGGCCTTCCCCTATTCTGAGGCATAGACTAAGGACCTCTCCTCCCATTGATGACCGACTAGGCCATCCTCTGCTACATATGCAGCTAGAGCAATATGTTTTCTTTGATTGGTGGTTTAGTTCCAGAGAGCTGTGGGGGTACTGGTTAGTTCATATTGTTGTTCCTCCTATTGGGCTGCAAACCCCTTCAGCTCCTTGGATACTTTCTCTAGCTCCTTCATTGGGGACCCTGTGCTCCATCAAATGGGTGACTGTGAGCATCTACTTCTGTATTTGCCAGGCACTGGCAGAGCCTCTCAGGAGACAGCTATATCAGGCTCCTGTCAGCAAGCTCTTGTTGGCATTTGCAATAGTGTCTGGGTTTGGTGGTTGTTTATGGGATGGATCCCCAGGTGGGACAGTCTCTGGATGGTCATTCCTTCAGTTTCCACTCTGAACTTTGTCTCTGTAACTCCTTCCATGGGTATTTTTTCCCCCTTTTAAGAAGGATCAAATTATCCAATCCTAAATCTGATAGGGGGCTAATATAAAATATATTTAAAGAACTCTAGAAGTTGGGCTCCAGAGAACAAATAACCCTATTAAAAATGGGGTACAGAGCTAAACAAAGAATTCTCAACTGAGGAATACCGAATGGCTGAGAAGCACCTAAAAAAAGTTCAACATCCTTAATCATCAGGGAAATGCAAATCAAAACAACTCTGAGATTCCCCCTCACACCAGTCATAATGGCTAAGATAAAAACTCAGGTGACAGCAGATGCTGGCATGGATGTAGAGAAAGACGAACACTCTTCCATTGCTGGTGGGATTGCAAGCTGGTACAACCACTCTGGAAATCAGTTTGGCTGTTCCTCAGAAAATTGGACATAGTACTACCAGAAGATCCAGCAATACCACTACTGGGCATATACCTAGAAGATGCTCCAACTTGTAATAAGGACACATGCTCTACTATGTTCATAGCAGCCTTATTTATAATAGCCAGAAGCTGGAAAGAACCCAGATGTCCCTCAACAGAGGAATGGATACAGAAAATGCGGTACATTTACACAATGGAGTACTACTCAGGTACTAAAAGCAACGGATTTATGAAATTCTCAGACAAACGGATGGATCTGGAGGATATCATCCTTAGTGACATAACCCAATCACAAAAGAACACACATAATATGCACTCATTGGTAAGTAGATATTAGTCCAGAAGCTCAGAATACCCAAGATACAATTTGCAAAACACATGAAACTCAAGAAGACAGAAGACCAAAATTTCTTATGTCACTAAAATTTTGATGCACTTAAAAAACCTTGAAATTGTGCATTATATTAGTTCTTGGGTATTGACAAATGCACTGAGTTTCCGTGAGCACACTGTCTTTATCTTCACTGTCAGTCAAAACAGAATTGAGAAGTCAAAGAATGTCTTAATGAGAATCCTCCAATTTCTCTCTCTCCCTTTTAATCATCTTTATTCTCATCTCTCATATTCCTGTCCAAGATTCTAATGTTGCCCCCATTTCAGCGAACAGAGTGCATGATAAATGTGACATGTTTAAAAAGTGGTATTGATGAGGACACAGGATCTGAGAAATTGCTGACTTGTTAGAAAGTTGTGAAAGTCATTCTGCCCTAAATGAATTGTCCATCATAGTTGGGAAGTTTGATATTAACAAATGAATAGAAATACTAATATTTTCAACTGTACACTTCTTTACTGCTTTTCATATACACATGTAAAATACATATAGTGTAGGTACCTGTGGGTAAACATATATGCAGGCATGTGCGATAGTTGTATATGTGTATATGGCATGTATATGTAAGCAATCATACACATAGGATATGTAAATAAGAAGAATCTGTATACCTTTAGAGAAGTTTGCCCTGGACAATAAAGAATTATTCTTGGCTTCTAGCAAACTCTACTACAGTTATTACTCAGTTTTGTGCAAGTTGCCACAGAATATGGACCATTATCAGTGTTTCCTTTCTCAGCAGCAGATCACTACTCATTTTTTTTTAACATATATTTTCCTCTCCATATCCTCATGGATTAAATTAAAAAATCACTTCCTAATTATATAATTCCTGCTATACATACTTCTATACAGAAACTATATATTTGTTTCATGATACAGCATTATTTTCCAAAGCTAACCCAGGAATGGCCTTCAGTACTTCTGAAAATAGACAATTCTGTATGCTAATAAGTGCCACACTGTAAGTACAGCTTTTGATCTGCTGTTTGGACAAGGCTTTTCCTGTGTGATGTGTTAATGTTTTCTTTTGTTACTCCATTTAAACTCTTCAACTTGCCAAGTGTTTGCCATCATGCATGAATTCCCCACTACTGACAATTGAGAGTTTAGAAAGCTTGAATGTGAAGAAAAGCAATGTCAGATTTTTCTCTTACTCATTTGTAATCTTTTAGCCCCTAGCTACAACCCCTCTAAGCCAGACAAAAAAAACAGATTTTGTTTTACATATAAATGTTGATGATTTCTACTGTGAGTGTTTTTGGTTCACTGAATTCAATTAACTAAATTCTTTAAAAATCAAGTGTGTATTATGTACCTTTTTTTTTTTTTGACAGTTCTAGCTCTAGCTAAGGGTGATGGGGTGGAAGTCAGGAAGCTTAGTGTTTCCTTAAGCTATTATAAAAAATATGTCCAAACAAGCAGACTATTCAATCAAGCACTCAATCATTCAGCTTTATCTGTACAGAGCCTGATAAGTACTGAAGTTTTTCTTTTCCCTTCTGTATTTCAACCTTGTATAGACATCCTAGCAGCAATGAACTCACCATTTAACCAAACACGAGTGCCATAAGCCTCTCCTACATTAGTGCATTCAAGAAAAAGTAAAATCCATCCTTTTCATTCATTTATTCATCCATCTATCAGAGCATCCATGTACTCATTCAGGAAACACTCAGTGATGCATTCTCACCTCCAGAAACTATTTTAAGTGAAGAAAGCAAAGATTCCTAGTCTCAGAAAGCTTACAAACAAATGTGACAAAGGAGTGAAATGCACGATATGCTATCATTTTATCAAACACCTGTTAAAAAAGGAAGAAAGAGATGAGCCAGGATTAGAGATTCTGTGAATGCGGAGGAAGCTGCAAAAGGAAGCATGTTGTGTGGCACAGCTGATCAAAGCCTGGAGAAGATGACAGTGTCCACATAATGAGTCCAACTAGGAATAAATAGGGATATTAAGAATAGTACATCAACAGCCACAATACAGGCACAAGCCTTTTTAATTTATACTTTTGAGCAGGTCACCAGTGAGACTTTGAGAGCGTGAGACATAGTGGGTTGGGAATGGAAAGGACATGGAGGCCCAGCTACAGAGATTTTGAGAGTTGGCTGAAGCATTATAAGGACAGACTGGGCTAAGGCAAAACTCCCAGAGCTGAGTTAAATTTGTATGAGGGTTCATCAGTCGAGAAGGCCAAGGTATCCCTACTAAAATCTAGGCCCTGGTGAATGCTATATGTAGAAATGATGGTCAGGATAAAGCCAGGAAACAGCACAGAGAATTCCTCAAGAAAATGAGGTGCATTGCTAAAAATCAAGGAAAACAAGATAGAGAAAAAAAGGCACAAAGGCAAAGGCATAGATTGGCTGAGAGACCTGAAACAACAACCAAAATCAAATCATTTTTTTAAAGATATTTTCTTTATTTACATTTCAAATGCTATCCCAAAAGTCCCCTATACCCTCCCCCCGTCCTTGCTCCTCTACCCACCCACTCCCACTTCATGACTCTGGCCTTCCCCTGTACTGGGGCATATAAAGTTTGCAAGACCAAGGGGCCTCTCTTCCCAATGATGGCCGAATAGGACATCTTCTGCTACATATGCAGCTAGAGACACGAGCTCTGGGGGTACTGGTTAGTTCATATTGTTTGTCCACCTATAGGGTTGCAGACCCCTTCAGCAACTTGGGCACTTTCTCTAGCTCCCCCACTGGGGACCCTGTGTTCCATCCAATATCTGACTGTGAGTATCCACTTCTGTGTTTGCCAGACACTGGCATAGCCTCACAAGGGACCTCAATATCAGATTCCCTTCAGCAACATCTTGCTGGCATGTGCAATAGTGTCTGGGTTTTGTGACTGATGATGGGATGGATCCCCAGGTGGGGTAGTCTCTGGATAGTCCATCCTTTCATCAAAGAGCTCAAGAAGCTGGACTCCAGAAATTCAAATAACCCCATTAAAAAATGGGGTACAGAACTAAATAAAGAATTGTCAACTGAGGAATACTGAATGGCTGAGAAACACCTGAAAAAATGTTCAATATCCTTAATCATCAGGGAAATGCAAATCAAAACAACCTTGAGATTCCATTTCACACCAGTCAGTATGGCTAAGATCAAAAATTCAGGCAACAACAGATGCTGGCGAGGATGTGGAGAAAAAGGAACACTCCTCCTTTGCTGGTGGAATTGCAAGCTTGTACAACCACTTTGGAAATCAGTCTGGCAGTTCCTCAGAAAATTGGACATATTACTACCGGAAGATCCAGCAATACATTTCCTGGGCATATACCCAGAAGATGTTCCAATTGGTAATAAGGACACATGCTCCACTATGTTCATAGCAGTCTTATTTATAATAGCCAGAAGCTGGAAAGATCCCAGATGTACCTCAATAGAGGAATAGATACAGAAAATGTGGTACATTTACACAACGAAGTACTACTCAGCTATTAAAAACAATGAATTTACGAAATTTTTTAAAAACGGATTTGGTTTAAAAAGGCGAATAATCAAGTTTCCATCACTTGAAGTATCCAAGTGTAATTTATATTCATGATAAAGTGAGGTGGTCAAGCTCAGAGGCATCTACTAGACATCAAATTATGTATATATTATTTTGAATATCATCAAGTATAGTCGTTTCTAGATGGAAAAAATCTGTAAAATGGCTTTGAAGTGATTACTATGGTTAAAATGGTGAAGTTCTAGTATTCACACATGACCCAGAACACTTGGCTCTAGACATACACTCTGAGGAAATAAAATCATGTTCAAAACATAGTGTCATTTAACGTTGATTGTAATGCTAGATGCAATACAATAAGGAAAGAACAACAGGACCTATATGATTAAGGAAATAACGGTTCCCACATATGGGATTGTGCTTAATTTTGTCATTTTCCATATGGGTCATTCTGGAAGCAGAAGATACAATAACTGAAATAATATAGAAACATACAGAAAAATAATATTGCATGGAATCACCTGAGGAAGATATATCCAGAAGTAAAGAACAAAGCAGTGGAGGTAGGCTGATGAACTGAGAGACTACAGTAATGTGTTTTCTTTTAGTTTTTCTTTTAGTTTTGTTTTAATATGTGACTAGAGCTTGTGTTTTTGTCCCTCTGTCCTTACTTCCCTCCTGCTCATTTCCCTTCTCTCCCCATTTACTTCCCACCCACCCAGCCTTCCACTGCCATGTCACATGTATTCCATTGCCCTCTCTTTTTCCATCCCCTCCTTTGAAAATTTCCTCCTTTCCCTTCTAATCCCTTTCTATTAACTGAAAAGGCTTTGTTGCTCCAGCTGTGCTAGGGGCCAAGGAGAACCAGAATCATGAATCTTGTGGATCAAGCAGACAGAACAGAATGTGGGGCTAGTGAAAGGGTGCTGTGATCAAAGTACCCAACGAAACTTGAGAGGTTTTAAGTGTACACTGAGACAGGAATCAGAAACCAAATGGAAATGAGTACCAATGTAGAAAAAACTGGAAATCTTTTTCCTGTACGGTAAAAGTCAGTTGAGGCAAGGAGAAAACGAGTGTTAGTATCTGTTTTAATCCAATAATATTTGTGCCCTGAGCTTTGCAATTTATATATGTACCTTACTAAAGACCTAAAATATGTATCTACCTGTAGGTATACTTTATAGATGAAGGATTTAGAAATTCGCCCAAGGTCAGAAAGCTTAAAAGTACAATGGATTTTAATTCCAGGTACTAGTTCCAGATGCAGCTGAAGTCACAATTAGTGTTGGAGGAAAAACTGGATTGAGAAACTTCTAGTGAGGACTAGACATTTAGTGAAAGAACTATTTAGGGCGTGATAGGATAGTGAATGGAATGACAGGCCTGGTGGTGAGCAGCTGTTAGAAAGGTCATCAGCCTATATCTGGGAAGACTTTAGTCAATCATATAAACAAACTGACTGAAAGAGCCAGTGATTTATAGGAGGTACTCAAACAGGCTGGCAATAAGTAGGAGGACCTACTAATAAAGGTTGGGCTTGATGCTCAGAGGTATTTCCTGTTGAGGCAAGGATCAAGTGTAGCACAATACTCTGGTGTCCTGACTTCACAGAATATGAACAACTTATTTTAGAATTAAAATTAAGCCAAAGGAGGATACCAGTCCATTAAAGGTTTTTTAAACTCTGATCTCTCAGACACTGAGCCACCAACCAGAAAGCATACACCAGCTGATATGAGACCCCTGACACTTATACAGCAGAGGACTACTTAGTCTGGTCTCAGTGAGTGAAGATGTATCTAACCCTCAAGAGACTTGAGACCCCAGGGAGTGGGGAGGTCTGGTGGGATGGAGGTGGGGTGGCAGTTGGTGGAGACATCCTCTTGGAAATGGGGGAGGAGATATGGGATGAGGAACAGTAAGAGGGCAGACCTCTTGGACTGTAAAAAAAAGATTAAAGAATAATTTAAAAAAGAAAGTAGAAATTACATAGTATATTTCCAAATATAAAAATCTGATTTAGATTGATGGGGGAGGGGGTTTTGATGATATTACATTAGCTGAAGAACAATTAGCAAATGATGGTTGCTTGGTATAGATTGTAGTACTGGCAGAGGGCCTGTGTATACAGAAGAAGCACTAGTGAATGGTATACTATGTATTATATATAATATGTTTATTATATTATATGATATTTTTTATACATGAAGAGGACATGGATGTGAGAGGGACGTTTGTTGGGCAGGGCAGTATGAAAGGAAGAGGAGAAGTAGGTAAGTGTATGATAAAGATACATTGAATATATGTATTAAACTCTCAGAAAGTAATAAAATTCTTTAATGATAGATGTATGTACGTGTATGCACGTAGGTATGTATGTGTGTAAGGATGTATGCATGTAGGTATGGGAGTGCTGCTATGTCTAAAACAACTGTGTATAAGATAATCCTGCTTTGTCCTTCAGAAGTATATACATTCAAATGAAATGGAAATAGCCTCCATAAAACCTGATACTTTAAAAAAGCCCATGCCTGTGATTCTGCTAGTATTTATAAGCTCGTTTGGCTTCTATTGTTGATATGAAAGAAGGGAGTAGTTATAATGCAATAAACAGATGTGAGTTTAGTTGGGGAGATTACATATTGCCCAATAACAAAATGCATTAAGAAAGACTTTCAGTTTCTAATTCTTCTCAGGTTACCTCAGATAATGTGGGGATAAGCAATCTCTTTTGTTTTATTTCTTTTGAGGTAAGCCAATCTCTAATAGGCTGTAAGTCTTCTGTAACATGGTTGTGCAGTCCTTAAGACTTTAAACATTTTGTCTTCTAAGTCTAATATTAATATACATTTTATATTGCTCAGGAAAAGAGAGGATGGAACAGAGAATGGGTTGCACCCCAATGTCTCAATAGCACACATATATAGATGAGCTCACATGTCACTCTTCTCCTGATGAGGGCTGGCAGTTACTGCCAAGATTCCAGATTTAGGCAAGCTCTGAATATAGCAGAAGAAGCCGAGTGAGAAGGGAGTAGAGCTGATGTGGTGGTAGCTTCAAGTAACAAGTTCTTCTGGTATGGACATATATCATCCCTGTGAGAGCTTCCAAAATTCATTACAGGACAGAGTGGGAAGAGAACTGGGACATGGTTATGTCGCTGTGAAGAAAGCAATATACATACATGGTACAAACATATTTCATGTATTTATGAAAGTGTATACAGACACATACAGGCAGCATACTTTTTCTATTAATTAAATTTTATTTTTTCAAAATACAGGTTAGCACAAAAAATTACATGAAAAAAATTTATAAAAAAATTGTAACAGGTAGAAAAATTTCCAGAATCCTTTGGTATCTAAATTAGAATTTTTCTTTGTTTACTTTACCATGTTAGAACAGTAAGAGAGAGGGGGTAATTTACAATGAATACAATTTACATATTATAGAACAGAAGAATGGGATATTCAAGGTCCTATATGGCAAGTGCCTTCTTGCTCTGTCAGTCAATGTCAGGAAGAAGGAAGAAGGGAAGGAGAACATGTAAGACACATAGTCATAGGCTACAGAAGGGAGCAGATAAACTAGCCCTACTCTGATAACTAATTTCATCCCTATCATAATGAAGCAGTCTGATCATAAGAGCAAAGCTCAAACACACCAATCAACTCTTACGAGTCTCCTCAGCCATTAGGCTTTCAATTACCACTCATGAGTTTGGAAGATGTTTCTGAACACAACACATATTGTCCTGTCCTTCTCCTCTTCCTCCTGTTCTCATTCTAGGTCTCCTTCTCCTTCTTTCCCTGTTATGTTTCTTCAAAAATTTTCAGGTTGATCCAACGAATTTAACAAGTTAATTTTCAAGGGGATATGGAAAACATCAGATGTGAAGTTACTCTGGGTGAAAGAATGGAAGGTATGTAGACAGTGAATGAGTTTTGGTTGAAATGCAGTGTGGCCACATTGTCTACCAGAAAAATGAAACAACTCATAGAAAATTCATCATTCCCTGGATAGGTCAGGGAGCTGTGTCTTGCAGATCCATAGTTACTCATTGCCAAACTGAATTCCCTCAGTAATTTAATGGTTAATGCCATGCCTTTTTCAGACCTGGGAGGTGAGAGACTCCCAGGACTCACAGAGAGGGACCTTTGATGAAATTCCCAACAGTGAGGAGAGGGAACTCATAGAGTCCACCTCCAGCAGGAAGACAGGACATCAAGTGAGGGATGGATTGCAATCCACAGTCACACCTCTGACCCATAATTGTTTCTGTCTGAAAGAATTACAGGGATGGAAATGGAGAGGAGCCTGAGGAAAAGAAGATCCAGCAACAAGCCCAAAGTGGGATCCAGCTCAAGGGGAGGTCCCAAGCCCTGACACTATTACTGAGGCTATGGAGTACTCACAAAAAGGGATCATGACTGCCCTCCAGAAGACCCAACAAGCAGCTGAAAGAATCAGATGCAGATATTTGCACCCAACCAATGGACAGAAGCAGCTGATCCCTGTTGTTGAATTAGGCTGAAAGAACCTGAGGAGAAGAGCGATCCTGTAGGAGGACCAGAAATCTCAATTAATCTGGACTCCTGAGATCTTTCAAACACTGGACCACTAAACAGGCAGCGCACACCAGCTAATATGAGGTCCCAATACACATACAGTAGAAGACTTCCAGTTCTGTGTTCATTCAGAGATGACACACCTAATCCTCAAGAGTTTAGACATCAGTTGGGGTGGGAGTGGGGTGGGAGCATCCACATGACAGGGTGGGGTGGGGAGGAGTTGTGGGATGTGGAGCAGTTGGAGGGTGGATGGAGGTGGGAAATGGAATATGGAGTGTAAAAGATGAATTACAAAAAATTAAAATTAAAAAAGAAAAATATTAATCCAGATTCTGAATGTTTTATTTTTTATGTGTATGCATATTTTATCTGCATGTATGTCTGTACACCTTGTTTGTGTCTGACACCAGCAGAGGCCAGAAGAAGGCATTCAGGTCCCTTAGAACAGGATTTAACAGATGGTGATAAGTTACCATAGTGTCACTCTGGATTAAACTTGTGTCTTCTGCAAGAGCACCCTGGGTTCTTAACCTCTGAGCCATCTCTGCAGTCTTCCAAATCTGAATCTTCTAAAATGTATTTCATAAGGTTAATGAGTATAATTATTCATAGTTTAAGGTGTCTACTTCTAACAGCATCCTACACTAAGTTAATACTGAAGGCATTCTGAAAACAAAGAGTGTTAATACTTTTAAGAGAATGATTTTAAAGAGTACAGTTCTCCAGCATTGAGTCTTCAAGCAGTGTTTGCATTACTGACTAGTTCTGTAGAGAGTCAGCTAAGGGAATATGCTACCGAGTGAATGATAATACATTGATACATAGAGGCTAATACATTTTTCATTTAACTACTGAGTGGAAGCTAATACATTTGTGTAGTGAAACTAATACATTTTTCATTACTTAAATGCATACTAGATGGTTGCAAAGCTACTAATGAATTTGCATGAGACCCTCCAAAGAACTCAGAAACAATTTAAATCATTTTCCAACCACTGTGTTCATCTGCGCATGAAAAATAATGATTGCAAGGGGGTAGAATGTAATTTGTAGGAGTAGATAAGCATTTCTTTACCTACAATATCAACAGGATCAAAGGAAATGGGACTGAGGAAAAAAAATCATGTTTCTACTATATTACTTAATTCTGACAATCTTATTTTCTCAGTTTGTTACCAGAATGAAAACACAAATCTTTTTTCCCCCTTCTTCTTTTTCATGATGGGGAGGGTAAGTTCTGAGGTCCAGAGCAAAGACCCGGTGACTTTCTGAATTAAACCCATATTAGCAGTGTTGTGAACACAACACTTCTATTTTCTTAGTCGGTTACAGGCTATAGACTTTGGTGACTGCTGATAGAAGATCACTGATCTAGATGCTTTTACAGTTACATTATTATCACTAATAAATGTAATATAAGAAGAACACTAGCAAACTTTCAGTCTAGTGAAACGATACATATCATTTCTACAGTGGACTTAACCCCTTAAATCAAATTGAATCATTTTTTGTAAATGGTAGAAATCAGTGTGTTTGTGGGCTGAGTATTCATTGAGCTGAAATCCTCAAAATTGAGCTTAGTCAGTGTAGTGACTAGTGTCGGTATTGACTATGCACAAATACAGAACTTGGTACCCTATCACGGAATGTAACTTGTGAGGTATGATAAAGAACTCTGTAGGAGATAATCCACGGAGCAAATTGACAGGTAGAGTCAATATCTAGTGAGGATGCAAAGATTAGGATTGTTTATTTTACCCTCTTTCTCCTGGAGCAGGGCTGGCCGCTTGGGACTTTAGCTTCTGTGGGAACAATATTAGGGATCTGAACTCTGGTGGTAGTCTTATTGGATGACTTGGAATGTGTCTTAAGATGGACTTCCAAGCTTAAATAGCTAATGATTTCAGTATCATGAAACATTTTTGGACAATAAGCATGATAACTTTAGAAAAAATGTTTTTTTTAATTTAACCAGATTCTTTACATCTTAAACCAAATGTATTCATTCATTACAATACTTTAGCCATTATCAACAATCACTACTTAAATGTTTAGGATGGTGTAGCTTTGTGGTTGTGCTTGTATTTTTAAGAATTCTGGTTTGGGAACTGCGGTCAGAGAGACCTTGGGCTGGGTAATTTACTCTACTTCAGTGGCCAGAAACAAAGTCACTAGTAATCTCTAGTGTCTGTGATTTAAGAAGAACTATTAATTATATAGATCTTTAAACCATATTGGTATATACTTAGTTCTATAGAATTGTTAGCTTTGACTCTATGATATGACTCAATAGAGAAAGGTGCTTGCTTCCAACTCTGAGTTCAAGCCCAGAAATGACATGGTAGAAAGATTTCAATCAACCTCTTCATGTTGACCTAAGACCTTCACATATGATCATGGTAGATGGCTAGCTACAAACATATATACATATCCATGCTACTATTATTACTGCAAGGTTTGATTCCGCTTGTGACTATAAATTCCATGACTTAACTTTCTGTGTTCTTATAGAATTATTTATCTTTGTATACTTTTGGTGTGTTTTTGTCTTCAGGATGGGTTACCATATGCTATGGCTGTATTTAATTTTCCCCTTAAATATCCACTCTCCAAATGCAGTCATAGGTTGGCCTGGAATTTAAGTCTTTAGGAGATACACTTCAACATCACAGTAGCTGATTTTAGATTAGCCACAATTTTATACAATCACTTGAAATTACACTTTTGTTTGAATGCATACAGTTGCCACAATTTTACTCCAATTCTAAGACTTAGTTGTGAGAGTAAAGAACTAGTCAAGGGATAAAATCTTTTGCCTGGCTGAGATCTAATAATCTGTGTGTGTGCGGGGGTGGGGGGATCTGGTCACTTGTCTATGTGACTACTCCTAGAATGGCAGGCCATGTTGAAGAATTAGGTGGAATAACTAGTTTTTTTAAATGAGATATGATATTTTTTATTCTTCCCTGTCTCTATGGCAGTAGCCATGTAACATTCTAAGTCTCTCCATATTTCTGAATTATTTAGAGAAACATAATCTCTTCTTCTTTTTCTCCCCCTTTGTGTCTCTTTTCTAAGCATTGTTTCCTGAAACAGGGCTTTCCCACTAACTTCCTGAGCTATCTTATTCCTTCTCTGCCTTATCTAAAGCCTCTCTCCCAACCCCAAGCCTGCCTGCCTGCCATGTGTCTGACCTCCACGTCGGCTGACATGGCTCTCTCCAGCTTTCTCTCATTGTCTTTCTGCAGACAGTTTCTGGAGCTTACTTGCCTGTGTAGTTTTCATTTTGAAAACGAAATAAAATTGGCCTCGACATTCTCTTAGAGTCCATTCTTACTATTTTACTTAGACTAAGGACCTCAAGAAAAGAGATCCCAGTTTCTCCTGTTTTAATATATTAGCCATACTATTTAATGCTATTTGCCCTAATGTCCAATTTCAGATGACCTCAAGATTAGGATTCTATTCGAAATGTGCCTACCACTGTCTCCAAATCAGGCACAAAAACGTAGGATATTCAACTGATTTCTGATGATTCAGATATGAGTTCTTTCCAATTTGGGAGCAGAGAAAGTTTTATTCTCATTTCACTGACACTGATAAAGGCAAGGAGGGAAAAAATCCACTTCATCACTGTCTACTGATGGCAATCAGAGAAATTTGGAAATCCTCTCAATAGTCACTTAGACTGACCCCCAGGTACATCAGAAATCTATTACATCATTTCCTGGATGAAAAATACTCTCATGGATCAAAGCTTTTAGAGACTTTTTTTATACTGAAGTTCTGAGCAAAGTTGGTCTCCTAGGACATTTATTAAATGTTCTCTGTTCCATTTGCCAAAATCTCATGAGTACCCTTTCTTCTTCTTACACCATTTTCCTGATGACTAAGTGCCTACCATCCAGAACTTCATAATGCCTTCTCTGTGGCAAAATTCCTACTTTCCAGGATGTTACCTTAGATCACATAGGATCAATTCATTTTTTTCTGAAATAGACACTGACTAAATCCATCATCTTACTTACGCCATCTTAATGTTCTGTGTTTTATATTAGGAAATATGTAGCAGAAGATAGTCTAGTCAGCCATCANGGGACTTTGGGAATAGCATTTAAAATGTAAATGAAGTAAATACCTAACAAAAATTGGAAAAAAAAGGAAAAACTGGAGGGAGGATGGCTCAAACTACTGTTGGAGCAATAGCTTATGACCTCCAAGGTCATAAGGCAAAGAGACACTTCAATACAGAGGAATTTTCAGCCACCTCTCAAATGACACAATAAGCTAATCCCTTCTGGATATAAGCACAAAAAGTCAATTTCAGAAACCTAGAATTAATATCATTGATTAATATTAATACAAGGTTAGATATTATAATAATTGTAAAATCCTTAATGAATTAATTTAAACAGATAAGTTCTGATAAGTTTTTGAAAATCAAAATAAGTAAAGCACGTTTGAACTAACAGCAATGTTGCCCAGACAGGTGAAAGACTGTGTTAAACCGTCTACTGCTAGTTTGTGGTCAGTAGATTAAGAAGGATTAACTATATTTTTTAAAAAAGTGACAGTTTAATATGATAGTATCCCCAAATAAATATAGTTGATAAAGAAAAATTCATTGAAGTATTAACTAGCACCTCTCAATTTAATACAGACCATTCATTTTAATTTCTCATTTTCTCTCTCTTTGTGTGTATGCTGTACATGTATTTGTATGCTTGTGTGTGTGTGTGTGTGTGTGTGTGTGTGTGTGTGTGTGTATGCACTGTTCTATGTGGAGGTCCAAGTTTGATGTCTAGAATCGTCCTTGTTTGTTACTCCACCTTATTGATTGGTACAGGGTCTCCAAAGAAATCCCTGAGCTTGATGATATGGCTGTTCTTACTAGCTAGCTTGTTCTGGGTATTCCCCCATCTTTACATTCTGAGGCTGGAATTAAAGGTGAGCTGTCACACCCAACCTGACTTTTCCATGGGTTCTGGAGATCTGAACCCTGGTCCTCATACTTGCACAAGTGCTTTAATCATGAATCCATCTCCCCAGCAGTACATAGCATGCTATTAAGCTACGGACTACATGTAAGTGGTATGAAAAGTATCACATTCCCTACATGGACAAAATATTCTGAATTTGTACCTTGATGTTAAACTGCCTGATTCACCTCTAGCTGCTTCTATGTGGCTTTAAAATTCTTTTAAACTACCCAATCTAAGTCAAACTGGAAGGTATGGAAATATCATGCTACCTCTATAACATACCCAGACTAATGGAATAAATTATATGTCAAATTTTGTCAGTAGATAAAGGAAGACATGAGAACCCATAGGCAAATAGATTATGAACAGAATGACTAAAGGTATTATGATATGGTACACATAGTGTTAATATGTACCACATAGAAAATGTAAGAAGTGCTATCTAGATGTAGTTGGCCAGGCATACTCTTTCTCTATGGCAACAACTTTTGTATCTCTAGAATAGAGTACTTTTGTTCCAAAATGAAATAACCATGGATTCTAAGTTAAATAAAAAGAAAATTGCACAGAAACTCACACTTTTATTAGCTAAATATTATGTCTATTTCCTGGGATTAAATAATAGTTTAGTCATAGATCAATAATGTATTAACAATTACTCATTCAAAGTCAGGCCAGTACTTTAATCCTTGTATCATGATTTTCTTTCTAAATATATAATGAGTTTTAATTGGTCCATTTACTTCTTGTACAAAAGAAGATTGTAGGATTTTTTTTTTAAAGTGAGACACAAAACACTGTCCTAAGGAAAAAGCATTAGAAGTTGATTTATTTGAAACTAAGAATATCTACTCTTCAAAAGGCTACATATTAAGAGTAGAATAAGATCAAGAATAAACTAAGAAGAGATAGAACTGCATAAGTATAATATCCATAGTACATATTATCCTAAGTTAAGGAGACTATATTCTTACTGAAAAGAGATATGGATAACATCAATAGACAGGGGATTAGTGAATTAATAAATAAAAACATTATTTAAAAATCGAACTGTGGTATCATTTCAAGTTCAACCAATGGACACAGAATACTGGAATGGGTATAAAAGAACTGAATACCTGGATGATGAGAGCAAGAGTTTAATATGAACAATCATGTTATAAGCAACTTAATTATATTTGGGGAAGCTGAAGATTCAAATATCTCATGATATTCAGTGCTTTAAATTTTCCACATTACTTAGCCCATACAATAACCCTCTGAGATGTGTATCTTATGATTCCTATTTTTTAGATGAGGAAACTGGAGCTTAAAGAGGAAAGCAATTATCCAGAGATTATTAAAAATTTAGCTAAAATTAAAGCCTCTGAATTCCTGCTGCTTGACCAAGAATCGATCCCACTGAAATCTCTTTCTTTCATTTTATTTTTTATTAGATATTTTCTTTATTTACATTTCAAATGCTATCCCAAAGTTCCCTATATCCTCCCTCTGCCCTGCTCCCCTACCCACCCACTCCCACTTCTTGGCCCTGGCATTCCCCTGTATTGGGGCATCTCCTTCTATATGGCACAAACCAAGAGGAAAATAAAGTGGACTGAGTAGTCAGCATCGTTCTACTTGGGAGTCCATGTGACCATCTACACTGTAAGGGTTGACCAGGGCAAGGTTAAATTATTATTGTCAAATTATGAATATTTGTTAAATTGTGGATGTGGGGGTTCTAAGTGGATAAACATGTGTTATATGACTGTGTGCACCTATAGGTAGGTTCAAATGCCACAGGTTGTTTCAGAGTGTTTTTCTCTATTATTCACCACATTCGTTTGAATCCCATGTCTTTGGTTTACCCAGTGTCTGCCTTTTCAGTGAAACTGTCTCTCCTGCAGGATTGTGAGCTTCACCTATATCACTCTCTATCCATATCTTGGATTACAGACACTTGCCACGCCAGGACACCCATCTTTTACTCGGGTTCTACAGATCTAAACTACTGTCCTCATGCAAAGCAAGTCATTTACTCACTGACCCATCTCCCTAGTTCCTCAAATTATTGTTTACTCATGTTGGACAATGGATGACTGGGGCCAATTTGAACTACACTGAACTTGTCAAAGCAGAGTTTTATTTTTCCTGAAGCAATTTTAAAAGTATCAAATATTTTAAAAGCTGGATATCAAGGTGAGAATTGCAAGCTATTTTAAATTATTACCCTTTGGATTATTTTTGTACTCTATTGAAACCTATGGATGTGTTTTGAGAGCTTCAAACACAATCACTGCATTTACATAATTCCTTTTTTCAGCTCAAACTCCTTCTGTGTTTTCTACTTCTCCAGCCAAAATTATGACATTTTCTTTATTTATAATGTTACACACATAAAACACACAATTGCACACATGTATGTTCAACTTCCTATGTCTAGTTAGCAGTTCTCCTATGTACAAATGTTCAGAGCTACTTAGGAACTCATCCATGCAATAAACTAATCCATTGACCACCTATAGCTTTTTATCTAGGTATGGGACCATATTACATTTTCTTTATTAATTTTGTCATGGCAACTGGTATTGTCCGTGGTCTTGTTTGGGAATCACAATGTTGGGATTTCATGGTGGCATTTTGCCTGTCACGCCTAAAGGATCCTATGTAAAGACAACCTGGCCACCTGGCTCTTACAATCTTTTTGACACATCTTCAAGTTTCCATGAACTTTAGGTTTTGGGATCCCATTGGAGATGTATTAAATGTGGTTTGGAACTCCACAATCCCTATTCACTGCATTTTGATCAGTTTTAAATAACCGTGGTAGTCACTATGTGCTACACAAAGAAGCTTCATTGGTAAAAAGTCAGAGCTACATTTATGTGTGAGACTAAGTATTTATTATACACTTGGAAACTATATTGATTTAGGAAAATAGTGATAGTAATCCCTATTGTATCTAAATGCTTTCCTTTGTAATTCTATGGGTTATTTCATGCACTAAAAATATTATTCTCAAGAACAAATAGATCCAATAGATATCTATTATACAAGCCTTTTAGACATTGTGACAAAATTGTGTGTTCTGTTTGGAGTATAGCTTCAATGGAAGGTAGAGTGTCTGCATAACATGTACTTCCAAGACCACCGTAATAATAGCAATAATGAGAATAATAAATGTTTCAAATGGCAAGTTTAATAAGCTTCACTATTTCAGTGTCGTATACATAATGACACTTTAAAATCTTTGTGCTAAATTGATCCATGTATATGTCAGTGACTTCTATTGGCTATGTAGCCCTCATAACTTGCCACAACTTCTTGATTATCTAATTTTAACTGGAGGAATTGCAAGACTTCAGTAGAAGACTAATGAACACACACACTTTGTTTTGTTATTTTTACCCATGAGCCTTGTCAAGACAACCTGATATAGTGCATCTTACAGAAGTTCTCCCAGTTTACCTCTGAGTGACTGATCTGGTCTCACAGTCAGGAGACAGCATGCTGTTCCTTCTGTTTTTCCCAGCTTCATCTTCACTGCTGGGGGCACTGCTGTTTTCCACTGGGTATTTTCAAGCTTCCTCTGTATCCAGGCTACTGTGTCACTGTAGCTGTTTCTGTTTGTTCCTTCATCCAGGAACAGCTTTATACTCATCATTCATTGCACGCAGCCCTCTCTCCCAATATATAAGTCTGACAAAAGGCAGAGCACTTTGGGAACTAGAATTCATCATGCTTGTTTGCACACACCTGATTTATGTTTACCTATCCTCTGACCTCCCCACGCCCCTCCTGCCTACACTGCAGGAGGAAGCTCCAAGGGGATAGCTGAATATTATCCTGAAGTCTTAGTAAAACTGCCATGTGCTTGGAGAAGGATTAATAGCACACCACCAGAATATCTGGGCAGTGATCCATAAAACTCAGAAATGATTGCTGAGCTTCAGGACGAGGAGTTAAAATGACAAAAATATATGAGCCATGAATGGGCAAAACAAGAGGGTAGGAAAACAGAGAGGAAAACATAAGTGTAAAAATGGAAATAAAAGGGAATGGGTCTCAATAAAGGGTACCTGGAGCAGTTAACGTTTACTGCTCATAGGCTCAGCACAGCATCAGTCTTGACTAAGCTGGAGATGAAGGGGTTCTGTCATGCTTCAGTGAGCAGAGAAGTAGCTCTCCATAATGCTTTGTACCATTTATGAAGTTGCCAGCTAATCTGCCCTTCGGAACTGACATGATTCCTTACCCTTCTCTCTCTCTCTCTCTCTCTCTCTCTCTCTCTCTCTCTCTCTCTCTCTCTCTCTCCTCTTCAGGTAATAACTGCTAGGTTGCTAAGAACAACAAAATAACACTTTATTAAGTTAATAGGCTGAATACATGTTGCAGAACAGAGAAATAGCAGTAGAATGTTCCACTCACTGGCCTCTGACCCATTTTCTGAGACCATTTAATTGCTAAGATCACTGGCTTTTAATCAGAGCATCTTAATCTATTTCTTATCTACTGTAGGATCTGGCAAGAGATGCTGAGCTCTCTGAGCCTCTGATGGTTCATCTGTAACTAGATAAATGAATACCAACCATTTTACATTAGGAAATAGCTAATATAACACAAATATATTTCTCAAAGAGATTGTCATTTATTAAAATATTCAAAAAATAATAATACATCTAATTCATGACAGAGTTGTTATATAATTTTTAGCCATCTCAAAAATATATACTTCAAAGTATACTTACTTCAAAAATTATTTTTCTATTTCTTTCCAATTCTTTACTTCCAGAATCCTTTGATTGGATGCAGAGGTAACAAAGAACAGTCACATGTGACACATTTTACTAACTGTATTTTATTCCAAGGGAAGATAAAAAAATCATTGAAGTTATAAATGCTCACTAGTAAATCAACATCAGGTCATGTTTCTTTAAAGACTCAACAATGGCTTTGTACATTTGCATTCAGTTCTATAGCTTCTGTGTGATTTTCTATTATTGCTAAGATTTTATCAAGTTTATGTCATATCACATAAGTGGAGAACCTGTCATTTCCAGAGACAGTCATAGAAGAAAGCTTCAGGAAGTGCAAGAACATACTCAGTGTGTATGCCATATTTTAACTATGTCAATATCCTATGGGATTTTTCAAAGGGTCCTAATACAGAAATGTCTGTAGGACTTTCCAAAAAATGGCTTAACCCCAGGCCATAAAGAATGTAGTGTTTCTTAGCCTAATTTTGGGGGTCATATCTATGGATCTTGAATTCATTTTCAGGTGACACAGTATCTTCCCTTCTCTATTTTCCTTTTATTCCCTATTTTTTCTTTATTCTTTCCCCATTTAAAATAAAAACCTAAAGGAATATACTTTGTTCTCCTTAGGTAGACTAGAGCTTTGTTTTCAGACTCCATCATGATCTTAGCTCTACTAAATCATTTTTTGCCTGAAGGAGGATTCAACTCCATGCTCCTCCTTCAACATAATTACATTCATGTGACTGTCTAATAGTTCTACCTTGAAGAGTGATATCTGTTTTCTTTTCCAGCAGGAGTTATGCTTTCAATTTATCTTTTTAAGTTTGATTCCCATCTGGAAGTTACTCTATTTATCAAAAGGTAAAGACTAAAATATTCCCACATATTGTCATATTGCATAGAGCACACACAGAAAACAGATTTCGATAGAAAATATCACAGAAGTGTAGAACAAGGATGTTTTTGCAGAATTTTTTTTTTCCAACAATTAGAGGACAGATGGAAACTAACCAGTCTCATATATCCACCAAGCAAAAGGCCCCTTCCTGTGAGCTCTTTGTATACAAGCACTCAGCCAGAATTCAGTTCTGCAGCATAGATGTACAGTCCTGATGTTTCAAGGAGTGTGACAGCATATGAGTGCCTGACCACACAACAGATGCCAGAGGAGACATCAGTCTTTCAAGACACAGAACCTGAATTGGACTCAAATGTTTTTCATTTTAAAGCCCTATATCCTGAGTATTTTTTTTTTTTT
>NC_034591.1:122483606-122514007 GCF_900095145.1 Mus pahari | reverse complement strand
TTTGCAGGCGGCGGGGGAGGGGGGTAAAAGTAGAATTGAAAAAATGTTGAGTACAAATTTAAAAGTTAAATCCATATAAGTGGAAAGTTCCATCCTATAATGTGCTTAGGCAGAGTCAGACCGGTTACCATGGTGCATGCTATATTTTACATACATTAGTGGAGAGTTGAGAATAAATGTAGGGAGAAGAGGGAGCTGTTGACATTCATTGGGAAATTTATGAATCTAGCAACCTGCTAAGAATTTTTCAGGAGTTACTTAAACTTCCAAACAACCTCATACGTCTGGTACTATTTTTCGTCATTATAGAGAGGATGAAATGAAGACTTGATAAGACCCAGTCATACGTATGTGTTCAAACATGTGTTTCCTACAGTCAAAATTAAACTCATTTTTATTTCATGTTTATATTTTATTCTCTTAAAATGTATAATCTCTTTTCATTCAATGCACAGGAAAGGGACCACGAAGTAAGAATAATGCCTCAACAATCATAATATTGAACAGACACTGAGTGGTTAAAATTCTTTGTTTCAAAATCAGGAAAATGATTCAGAGAGGGGTAAGTTGCAGCAGAATCTAGAAGTGCACATATATCTATGTAAATTAGGTTACCAAAATTTCTAATATCCTACTAATTCCTTGTACAAGGACATTCTTGCATAAACAGGGTCTTCACTTAAATCCAAACAATTACAAAGGATTACATTCAACTGGCAGCTGTATTTATTTTCTATAGCTGAATCTTTTATGAGTAGGACAAACGTATGGAGTTGATACTTGATGTCATCATGTTCTTTTAAGTTAGATTTCCCTAGGCTCTTAGTAACTGCTGAAGTTTCTGTGGTTTCAAATGACTCAATCACATGAGGAGCTCAGTGAAAGTTTTATTAAGAGAGAAGTGAAATGATTTCATGTCGCCTGGCACTTCTCTGGCATCAATGATTTAGGTTAATATAATCCAGTGAATGGCTGGTTTACCTCCATTTTTGCACAGCTCCTAAGGGAATGGAGCCCACGTGTCCCTGCATACTTACAAATTTGGGAAGATATTCTTATTATGATGGGCAGGGGAGAAGCACCAGGTAGAGACATACAGCATAGTCTGTGTCTTAGAACTAAGAGATTAAATTATTTCAAGGGCTAAAGTTACAAATTTTGGGCACAACTGAGGAAAAACAGAGCAAAGCGAATTTGCCATAGCATTTTGTAGACTGACTGAGAAAGTGGAAGCACTTGCAACCTTGATAGTCTGTGTTGTGTTGTTAGTGTCCTATCAATATAGAAAGCATTTCATAGAAAAATTGCTTGCTTCTTCATGTCCTATACCCAAGCAAGAGAAACACTCCTCTGTAAGGATTCAAAAACATCCTGAAATATGAAGCTTGACCCGTAGAGCCAGATGTTACATGACCTCACCTCCTCTTCTTATTTAAACAAATGCTCTTCTGGGGCCAATCATATTATACACCCTTCCTGCTAACCAACATTGAAAGACTTGAGATATTAGAAGCTAAAGGTATACATGGATGCTGCCAATGTTTTCCCTCTAGATGAATAATGGAATGCTTTAAATCTATTCCTCAATCTGTTCATTTGAAAATGTTTGCTCCCAGTGTAATTCCTCTGTTGTGCCTACATCCTTGAATCAATAAATATTGCTACTAAAAGGAGCATGAAGCTGAAGCTATAGTTAGTTTGCTCTGGGTGCCAGAGTTTCAAACAGAATTTCACTCATCACATTTGATCTTCTTGACAGCTGTTTTGGGAAACACAGTATTATCTCTCCCTATATATTTTACTCAGATACAAAATTTAATATGAGCATCTGCAATAAGAGGGAGAATCCTAAATGATTTCCAAGGATTACAACATAAAAAGACATGGCTTCTATGCAGTGAAGCTACCAGCCTATGATGAGATAATTAAGTAAAAGGGAACTCTCAGTATCAGGGCAAGTGTAAGTGCCCTGTTATTATTGAGGCACTCATAGAAGGAATGTGTCAATCAGGAGCAGATTCCCCATTTCACAGATAATTGGTTCAATAGTCCACAATAATGTTCCAGTCTTTTGCAATTATTTGTTAGAAATACTAGCATATTCATTAAAAGAAAATTATTTGGTAGGTGTAAAATACAATGTTTTCATCTATCTATCTATCTATCTATCTATCTATCTATCTATCTATCTATCTAGTGTGTATAATGTCATGTTATTTAGTTTTATTTGCTCCTTTCTCCTTCTCTTGTCCTATCTTACCATTGTTGTTATTTCTGCTGTCTAAATAGTCCCACGATGCTCACATACACATGTGTTCTATTACTCTCTCTTGTTCCTTTCTAACTTTCATTCTCCCCACTTTTATCTCTATTCTGCAAATGAAATGAAAGAAAAAAAATACTTGTCTAAGCCTGACATATCTCTAAAGAACTCTAAGGCCTACATACCAATAATTAATTAATTAATTAATTAATTAATTAATTAATTAAAAGACCATGAATTTGACAGAGAATTCTTTTTTTTTTTCCATTTTCTGTTTTCTTTTATATTTTCTTTATTTACATTTCAAATGTTATCCCCTTTCCAGGTCTCTCCTCCAGAATCATCTACCCATTCCCCCTGGCCCTACCTCTATGAGGGTGCTCCTCCACACCCCCACCCACCTACTCCCGCCTTCTTGCCCTGGCCTTGCCCTATACTGGGGCATTGAATTCCCTCGTTTAATTGAAGAAATACAAATGATCAATGAATATTTGGAAAAGTATCACATGGCATTACCTATCAGAGGAATGCAAATTAAAAATGTTCTCCATCTCACCTTAGCAAAATAGCTATAGTGGAGAAAAGAAATGGCAATGAATTCTGTCAGGGATGAGTAGAGAAGGCTAACTCATAACTCCTGGTAGGAATGGAAAGTGGTGTAGCCTCTATGGGAATCTGCATGCTCAAGAAAATGGAAATGAAACTACCACATGACAAACAAAACTACATCATTCTTGGACTACAACCAAAACAATCTAAGTTAACAAGTACACTTTTATTGAAGCACAAGAGACAATATACACAACCAGCTTAGATGTCCATCTGCTGATGAATGAATGAAGAACCAGTTATGTAGGTACACAACTGAAGCTCATTCATGTGAAACAGAGAGGATGAGTATATTATATTAAGAGAAACAGCTATGAATGTTGATGAAAATAAGAAAAAAATAATAAAGGGAAAATTTCAGAACAATTATTATCTGTATTTTAGTTTGTGACATTGCATGAAACTTTTGTTTCCAGTAGGAGACACATTTTGCATAAGAACAAGAGAACTGGAGCCCTGCTTCCTGTTTTCAAAATCACAGGGTTTCCAATTACCACAGGAGCCATCCTCAGAGTACCATTTCAGAGTACCATTTATATTCACTGAGCGTTGGTTTCCCAGTTTATGGGATGAGAACAGTACAAATACTATTCCATAAGGTTGTTATATTAAATATATTTATATAATTTACACATTTACACATACCTGCCTTTTATGATTTGAGATCTACATACTATTTGAAGTAGTATATAGACTATATATATATATATATATATATATATATATATACCAATATATACACTTCTATAGAAATATTTATATAAATACATATATATGGAGTGTGATGTGTTCCCTGGCACATACAAAATGATGGATTCTTAATGCATATTTTAGTACTTTCTATCAACAAACTACAATTCATATTTAGAAAATTGGAAATGAATTCTTGTTCTAAATATGATATATATTTTATATTTATGTCCATTTAATTTTAAATTATAATGTTTACTCACTTTCCAATGAAGCTTTTGAGAATGGCACCAACAGAGATTATGACAAATATCATGCCACTATGAGGGACACTTTGATCTTTACATTCCCCAATGAGAGGACCATCCCTAGCAAACAACTAAAGGACCACTCTAGCAACCAGAAATCTTAACTTTTGCCAAATAATGTACCTACAGAGGCATTTGTGGTATTTAAATGTTATTTAAAGAATAGATTTATACTAATCCTTGGTTTATCCTCTCTTGAATCCTGTTTTTGATAGGAGCTTTAGCAGATGTATGGAAAACATTTTAGAAGCAAAGAAAAGACACGCCAGTGCTCTTAGAAGCCAACCCTACAGGCTATGCACATCCTAGCTTTCTCCTAGTTCACTTTTCCACTATGAAGACATGCATCCAAACTTTTAAACTTCATTTATTCTTATTATATGTTAGATGCCACTGTACCACTTTGTGTTTAGTGCAACTTACTAGAGTGTATATTTAAATGATTTCATCGTGTTTATATTAGATTTGACTGACAGTACCCAGATTTTCAAGTTGATTGTTTCATGGATGAAGTTGATCACGATTTCACTCTGTTGTCTTAATCCAAGAGAAACCTCAATGATTTAGCTAAGAGGAGAGGAGGGCTTTAGAAAACGCAAAGTGTCTTAAGACTCTGAAATCCCCCTTACCTGTCTCAGAATAGACAGGGGCTTTAAACATGTACAGATGTTAAAATGATCTGGGGAAATTTAGGCCCAAACAGATTAAAGATTCTATCACATCATCACTGACACCTGCAAGGTTTAATTAAGCTGAAAGTCACCAACTTCTGCTCAAAACGCTGACTGGTGGCTTGTTAATTAGTCAGGTTTTTTTCATTGATTAGCAACTTATGCAATACTTGGTTACAAACAGCTGTAATGCTTGCCTTGTTTCAGAGCTTAATTAATATGACATAAACTATTTTACAATGATGTCCTTGTTTGATTTATGAAGCAAAAGCTACAGTATTTTATTGCTATCCCCAAATAGTGACATGCAAATACAATTTTCAAGGCAATGCAAAACTGATAATATGAAACTTTCTATGTCTTATAGAAAAACTTTGAAGAAATGAGTCATTGCTTCTTGTCACGAGCAATCAATTATTTTCTCAGTAGCAGTGCTGTCAACAAAATTTCAAGATAAATGTTTCGATAAAAAGCTACTCTTCAATATTCAGTTATCAAATTATTCTTCACTATGCAGCATGGAATTAATTAAACTTATGTGGCTGTTTCACTGCTTTCATACATGCAAGTGATCCTCAAATCAATTTCTCCAGACCCAGCACCTTCCTGGAAGCCAGGGCAGCTATTGTTAAACGCTATCTTGCCATTTCTCTCAAGTATGTCTGACAGGCATTGTGACCTTAAGATCAAAACTGGACCATTCACCTTGTGTGCTGTTTCTCCCTACACACCTGATTTGGATTCATCCCAGAAAACTATTCTTCCACAACACATATTACAAAGTAAACACATGTAATCCTTTCTTACATTTCCTCATTCTTAACGTTTTACTTTCAAAGTGTTCTAAAGTTACTGTATGAATAGGGTAGGGTCTCTCTCTCTCTCTCTCTCTCTCTCTCTCTCTCTCTCTCTCTCTCTGTGTGTGTGTGTGTGTGTGTGTGTGTGTGTGTTTGTGTGTGTAAGCCAAAGGTTGATGATGAATATCTTCCTCAATAATTCTCCATTTTTATTCCTTGAGATTGTCAGTGAATGTGAAGATCACTAATTCATCCAGATTGCATGATAAGTGAATCCCTGGATAGTTCTTGTCTCTACCTTCCCAGTGATGAGATTACAGGTATGTGCTACAGTGTTTGGCTGTTTTTGCATGGGGAATCTGAACTTTGGTCATCATGTGTGTGAGGCTAGCACTTATCAATTGAGTTTCCTAAACACACACACACACACACACACACACACACACACACACACACACACACACACCATCCCATCAATTTTCCTCTAGAAAACAGGTACACTTACTGCTTTGCTCATTTCTGTATGAACATGCTTCCTACTTCTGATGAACTGAGTGACTCTGTCTTGATGTATAACTTTGCCATAATGTCCCTCTGTACTTGGCTTACCTTGAATCACAAAATCCTATATAATCTAGCACTCCATTGTTGTCTCTCTACTCACAGGTCATATTTCAAGCTTATTCCTGTTTGAAGGTTCTGTTTTGATTATAATCCTTTAAAGCTGAGACGCAGCCCTGTCTGGAAGTGCATGCTGTTTTCTTGTCTGTCTTACTTTGAAGGTTAACTTCATTTTTCCCAGAGAAGAGAATATCATCAACTCTTTGAAACAATTACCCACTTTTATTTTACCACCCATGTTAGCTATCCTATTTTGTTTTATTGCCTTAGTAGTTGACTTATCTGGTTATATTTATTCTTCTGACTCACACATTGCTCTCTTTACCATAGTAAACAGAAAAATAGTGGGCACACAGAAGAATAAACATTAATTGTACAGATATTTGTGTGTACAGAGGGGTCTAGAGAGATTTGCCAAGTATAATGGAGAGAGGAAATCTGTACTGGTATTTCTTTTGAAAACAACAATAATAAAAGACATTTAAGTTTTTATCAGATTTTTATTACAGCCAGTTAGAATCTCTCTTCAACATTAAAGTAATGTTTAAGTGGCTGATGGATGTTATAGTAGTAAAACTTTACTAACAAGAGGGAAACCCTGGGTTCATAGCATACCACTACCAATGATAAATAAAACAAATAAATTATTTATGACAATATAACAGTAAGTGATAAACTGAGGTAAAATAGATATTAGTCTTTTTTTGTTTTGGTTTGGTTTGGTTTGGTTTTTTTTTTTTTGTTGTTTTTTTGTTTTTTTGTTTTTTTTTTTTTTTGTTTTTTTTGAGACAGGGTTTTTCTGTATAGCCCTGGCTGTCCTGGAACTCACTTTGTAGACCAGGCTGGCCTCGAACTCAGAAATCNGAGACAGGGTTTTTCTGTATAGCCCTGGCTGTCCTGGAACTCACTTTGTAGACCAGGCTGGCCTCGAACTCAGAAATCTGCCTGCCTCTGCCTCCCGAGGGCTGGAATTAAAGGCATGTGCCACCACACCCAGTTCGATATTAGTCTTACACATGGATTTGATGCTACATTTAATTTTACAGCAAAACTTCAAAACAAAATATGTCCTACTTTAATGTGTGAAGTATGAAATATATGGTCTTATGTGTTTTGTGTTTTAAAGTATCAAACATGTGAAATACAATTTATTTTACAATATATTAAAGCATATCTCAGACCTCACTTAACTACTAATTACTCTCCTTCTTGTTGTCTAATGGAGTTCATAGTCTTTCTCTGGTTGGCTCCGAATAACAGAAGAAAGAGCAATCTGCAAGCCAATGGTTGAGTCATGGTTAAACTAAGAAAACCATCATGGTACCATGTTCTTGCTAGTGCTGACACAGCTGATGCCTTGAAATTCTTTTGCCAGTACGTGAAGAGATAGTTGGGGAACGCTGGGGACAAAGCATCATCACTAATATAATATTTGAGAAGAATGTTATTCACTGGATATCGGATCTCCTTTTGAGCTTAGGTCTACGTAGTGGTCATAAAGGTAAATACGCTGCCAGTCTCAGAATCTCAGGCAAAGCAAGCTAACAAATCATAAAAGGAAAATATTAGGTCACTGGTGATGTTATGATACTACTGATGAGCAT
The DNA here is from genome assembly GCF_900095145.1 of Mus pahari. Taxonomy (NCBI): domain Eukaryota; kingdom Metazoa; phylum Chordata; class Mammalia; order Rodentia; family Muridae; genus Mus; species Mus pahari. Next base: position 122,506,444 of record NC_034591.1, on the reverse strand, counting down.
ACAATGCCTTGGCTATAAGATGCGAACTGAATCTTCACATTTGCTTTCACAGAGACTGTCTACAGTATTCTCTTTTCTTGTCATGTATGTGGTAAAATGAAGTTTGCTCAGCAACCAGACAATTCACCTCTTCTTTGTCAAATCCCCCAGGCTTCACTCTCAGAACAAAACTATGAGAAGTAACTTATGTTATATGTCCCCTGCCTTTTTAGTTTGTACCACTGAGTTTCACTAAAATAAATTCTTATTTCTTCGCATACTTGATTTTGGTCTTTTTTTTTTTTTTCAGTTTAATTGATTCTATGTGGATTTTATTTATTTATTTATTATTTTCTTTATTTACATTTCAAATGCTATCCCGAAAGTTCCCTATACCCCACCCCTGTCCCTTCTCCTCTACCCACCCACTCCCACTACTTGGCCCTGGCCTTCCCCTGTGCTGGGTCATATAATATTTACAAGACCAAGGGGCCTCTCTTCCCAATGATGGCTGATTAGGCCATCTTCTGCTACATATGCAGCTAGAGACTCGAGCTCAGGGGGAAAACATTGCCAACATCTTGATTTCTTTAAAAGTAAAAAAATACAAAACTGCTTTATTTTACATGACACCTCTCACAAATAGCCCCCAAATTCTAGTTATATCATTATACAGGGTGAAGCAACATTTTCTGAAGTTTCTCAGGAACAGGATTTTTTTTTTTACCATGTTTAACAAAAACCATCTATAAAGGTAACTGTATGTCTGTGTATAATTAGGTTTCATTGAGTTGAATGCAATTCTATCGCACTAGCTCATCTCATGATGAATTTATTAGGTTTTGATGCCTGCCTGTCTATCTGTGAGTATATTCACATGAGAGTAGGTACCCCTGGGGGCCAGAGAGTTTGGTTCTCTGAAGCTGGAGTTATAGGTCACATGAATGTTGTTATCTGAATTTGGATCATCTTCACAAGCAGTTCATGAAACACTGAGCCACTGCTCTAACTCTGCCAAAAGACTTTTGCATTCAAAGTAAATACCTATATGGCATAAAAATGTAACCAGATGCCTTCAGCTATCTGTACAAGAAATATGGTAAGATGATGTGATAGAAAGACAGATATCTTAGCCTCTTTACCAAACTTTTTCTTTTTTTGGTTTACCAATCTTCTATGCTCCAAATATTCAATAAACATCTCAGAAATTGTCTTATTCTCTACTGTCTAGTTTCAGTGCCCTTTCCCACTTCCTTTCTACCTATGGGGTCTTTCGGCCTTTTAAAAAGAGAAAAAAAAAATCACAATCTATCAAGGCTACTTTTACAGTACATCTCACATACTGACTAGCCATCAACAAAGCCGAAAGCAAACATCCAACAGTGCAGAAAAAGAAAGGAAACTCTCGAAAGGTATGAGTCTGTTTGAGCCATAATATATTTGGACATCAGAAAAATCAATTCAGGAATATCTCCCCTAAGCAGGCATGGAAGTATAATTTGTTGTTGAAGAGAGACACAGACAAGAGCAGGATTTCCCATGAACCTATAACTAGTTACAGTCCTAGTGATGGCCAGATTTATGCTAGTATATCCAAGTGAAAGTGTATGAAGAATCTGTCATGAACCAGCAACAGTGATAGCCTTTGAGGAATAGGAAACAACAGAACAAAACAAGTCCACAAATTTGGGGCTCCTATGTGACTTCAGGAACTTACAACTGGATCTGGGAAGGATCAGGCTAGCCTAAACACCAAAGTAGCATTATAGTGTTCAAATAAGGATCAACCACCACTGTAGAGGGACATCACCTCTTCCTTTCTTTTGTTTTTGGAGCTTAAGCTACTATAGTTGCTAGCTGATGTTACCCTTGCTTTTTTCCCTTTGCCATGCTGGTCACAGCTCTTGAGAAACTTGTAGCAACTTTATTATAAGTGTTTGGTTTGGAGTTCTGTGAATACTTTGATGTTTTAGGTCTTCATAAGTTCAACAGTAGACACATAATTAATGTTATATTAATTATTATTAATGTTATATAATTATGTCATGTGTGTTGTAAAAACTGGTTAAAGACTTGATGTTTATCATTTTCAATCAAAATCAAAAACTATGCTCACAACATCCATATATGGATGTGTCTCTTTACAGAAAAAAAAAGCCAAACCAAGACACTCACTAATCTGGGCCATGTGAAAGAGATCCAGAATGCTTAACAATAGTGATCTCATCCAGCCTTATTCAACCAGTATTCCAAGAGAGAGTCCTTAACAAACAGAGATAGCCACTGGTGTAATGAATTAACTTCTCTCCTGTGTATCCAAAGTGATATTATTTATATATTATTCTTGAGGGGATTGAGAGAATAGAAAAATTTTACTGAGAGTATTCATTATGAGGATTTAGAGAGATAAAATGTTCAAAGTGCATTTGCAATGGAGATGGTATAAAGTGTGCAGGAAAATTACTCAGGTAAAAAATGGAGCAAAAAGAAAATCCATTTACTTATTGTAATAAATCAATATAAGTTCCCCGACATTAACTAATTATATTATACATCTGTAAAGATTTTTTGATACTTTAGAACACTGTGCTGATTTTTCTTGGTAGTAGTAAACACCACTGTGGTCTTAGAAAATGCTCTCCACAAATATTTACAGTAGCTGCTTTTCTCCCTGGATGTGTGTTTGTAATTATAAGATGTTTCATATTATTATGAGATAGCTATTAAACTCTTCAGTGGAAAAGAACTCACAAACAAATGCACATAAGAACAAATCATCAGCCTAGATTCCTTCTCACATAGGATTTGTTGTTGCTGGACAGAAATGCACATTTATAGTACACAAATCTTCACTCACAATTGCAAAATGGGTATAGTGTAAGATTTTACAAGATGATGATTTGTCATGAGATTTCACAGGGATTGAAACACGATTTGTTGGAAATCGCTGGAACAAAGCTGATGAAAGCAAAATTTAAAAAAAAGAAAGAAAGAAATCAAAAAGAAAAAAAGCAAACACCCCAACAAAATATGTCCTGTATAGAAACAGTGATTTAAAAATAGATATAGGTTTCTAAAGGAAATGTACCTTTAGGGAGACAGCAGAAAAACAAAATTAATTCATCCAAACAATAATTAACTTATCCAAGATCCTCTTCTATACATAACACTCTTTCCTTTACTAAAAGATTATGTCATTTTCAAAGTCTAAAGGAGTAAACGTCATTAGACTGACCAAGGTGAAAAAAAAGCAGATTTCCCTGAAGTCTAATGGAATGAAAATGATACCTTTACATAAAACATATTTAAATCCAAATTATTTTCATGGGAAACACAACTTTTTATTCAATTCTTGAGAAGATTCAACTGATTTGTGCTTCTTGTCTTTTCATCATTTATTTGCTCTATAGTTACTAAAAACCTATGTTTTTTTTCATTGATTAGAGAAAATGCACATTCAAGAGGGTTGACTGACATACATGTGCGGTTCCACATTCAAGAGGGTTGACCTACATACATGTGCGCTTCCACATTCAAGAGGGTTGACTGACATACATGTGCGGTTCCACATTCAAGAGGGTTGACTGACATACATGTGTGGTTCCACTTCAAGAGGGTTGACTGACATACATGTGTGGTTCCACATATTCAGTAGGCTGAGAGAGGAGACTGATTTGAGCCCAAGAGTTAGATATAATCCCTAATGATATGTTTATTCCTTTATGCATACATGTATCTATTATGCTTATTATGACTGAAGCAGTTGGCCACGTTTGGTTTTGTGTGTATGTGTTTGCTGATTGGTGGATATTAGCCCAGAAACCTAGAATACCCAAGATACAATCTCCAAAACACAAGAAAATCAAGAAAAAGGAAGATCAACACGTGGATACTTCATTCCTCCCCAAAATACGGAATAAAATACCCATGAAAGAAGTTGCAGAGACAAAGTTTGGAGCTAAGACGAAAGGATGGACAACCCAGAGACTGCCCCATCCGGGGGTCATCCCATAATCAGCCACCAAATGCAGACACTATTGCACATGCCAGCAAGAACTTGCTGAAAGGACACTGATATAGCTATCTATCTCTGTGAGGCTATGCCAATGCCTGGCAAATATAGAAGTGGATGCCCACAGTCATCCATAGGTTAGAACACAGTGACCCCAGTGGAGGAGCTAGAGAAATTACCCAAGGAACTGAAGGGGTCTGCAACCCTATAGGTGGAACAACAATTTGAATTAATCAGTACCCCCCAGAGCTCGTGTCTCTAGCTGCATATATAGCAGAAGATGGCCTAGTCAGCCATTGTTGGGAAGAGAGGCCCCTTGGTCTTGCAAACTTCTTATGCCCCATACAGGGGAAAGCCAGGGCCAAGAAGTGAGAGTGAGTGGGCAGGGGAGCAGGGTGGGGCGATGGGTATAGGGGACATTCGGGATAACATTTGAAATGTAAATGAAGAAAATATCTAATAAAATAATTAAAAAAAAAACCCTTGAACTACAATCTGTCCTGCTTACAAGATGTGCTGGGACAATGGTGGCACAGAACTTGTAGGAGTAGCCAACTTTTGTCTGCTTTAACTTGTGGCCCTTGCAACAAGAGTGAGGTCATGTCTGACACTACCTATATGGACAGGAACCAGAGACTAGATAGCCCAGAGACCTAGGGTAAAACCAAATGTGACTAACAAAAACCAAAACCAAATCAAACAAAAGCAAAACCAAGACAAGCAAACACCCAACTAAGCAAAAACAAAACAAAACAAGACAAAACAAAAACAATGAAATGATTACTAATGATATTTTGCTATACTCATAGATCAGTACCTTATCTTGTGGCTATCAAATAGGTTCCCCCCAACAGCAGATAGGAAGAGGTGCAAAGAGCAGGTGCCAGGCATTATGCAGAGAGTCAAAATCAGAGGTCTCTTTCATGCGCCCCTCCCCTGGGAGATCTGGGAACCCCATAGAAGAGCAGGAAAAAAGGCTGTAGCAGTCAGAGGGAATGAAGGATCCCCAAAGAGCACAGCTTATCAAATCATCTAAGCAAGGCTCATAATGGGATCACAGAGACTGACGTGGCATGCATGGGGTCTACAAGGGTCTTCATTAGATCCTCTGTGTATAGGTTGTAACCGTTAGCTTTAGTGGTTTTGTGTTATTTCTAACAGTGGGGGCAGATCTTTTGTCTGCTGTAAGGATTCTTTTCCTCTTACTGGGTTGCCTTGTGGAAACTATATGTGTACTTTGTTCTTGACTTACAGCATCTTTTTTTTTTCTTTTTCTTTTTTTGTTTCTTTCGAGACAGGGTTTCTCTGTATAGCCCTGGCTGTCCTGGAAGTCACTCTGTAGACCAGGCTGGCCTCGAACTCAGAAATCCACCTGCCTCTGCCTCCCAAGTGCTAGGATTAAAGGCATGTGCCACCACACCAGGCGATTTACAGCATTTTGTGATGCTTGGCTGTTGTCTCTTGGAGTTTTGCTGTTTTCTGAAGGGAAATGGAGGGGGAGAGGGTCTGGAGTAGAGAGGTGTCGGGACATTGATGGCATGGGAAAAGGGAAAACTGTAGTTGGGATATACTATATGAGAGAATAATTTATTTTCAAGATTAAAAAAAAAAGGCCCCACAACATCTAGATGCAATAAAAGTTTAGCATCACATCAAAAAACCATACTGTCAGTTTTGGGAAAAAAGTTTATGTTACATACTTATATGGAATTTATTAGACACCTCAAAAGTTAAAAAAAAAGACACAGGTGACTCAAAAGACTAAGGTAGCCTTGTATATCATTTGTATCAATCAAATCTACAGGAGTGTACATTAGTATCTTTCATATTGATATCTATTCTACACTCAACAAAACCCACAACTACTTCCAGTGTCACACACATGCTCAGAATACCACAGAAGAAATATCCTTTCCATTTTTATGCCATATTCTTTCTGTACCTTTTATGCTTAGGTAAAAGATTATTTAGTACTATATTAACTCTATATCCAGTATACTAAAGTAGTGTCCTGGCTTTTACATTGATTACTAGGTATCTAAAAGGCTGTACTGTCCTGTCATGTAAACTCTATGATATTTACAAGATAATTGAAAAAGTCAACATATTTCTTAGAAAATATTCTGGTCATTGTTAAATGAATAACTTTTTTTTTGTTTTTTTTTTTTTGTTTTTTTGAGACAGGGTTTCTCTGACAGCTCTGGCTGTCCTGGAACTCACTTTGTAGACCAGGCTGGCCTCAAACTCAGAAATCTGCTTGCCTCTGCCTCCCGAGTGCTTGGATTAAAGGTGTGCGCCAGAACTCTTTGTTATTAATCTCAAGGTATGGAAATTATATTTGGGGGTTTTATTTTACCTTGGCAGGTAACTCTCATTCAGCAACTATATTAGATGACATTAAATTATGCACATAAACTATCTAAATAGTCATCCTTTATTTGTATTACATTTGTTCAGATAATGTCAAGCATATATACAAGGCACTGCCATTACTCCCATCCTATGGCTTCTCCTCCCTTAGCCCAACTCTTGACAACATCCTTCTTTCCTACAAGTACTTTCTTATTTTCAATGTCATTTTGTTTTATTTTTTGATTTATTTCATTTTTAGTTTAGCCACCGCCATTTTTCTAACTCTGGGTTTGAATCTGTTCACTGAAGCTTAATGGGCTCGACAAGTGACGACCATGTCTATCCCTGCTCTACAACCCCCAAGAGTCAATAGTTCAGAAAGCGGGGAGGATCTCAAGAGTACCTCCCCAGTCTACCTATACTTAATGATGGGTAGCTAGGCGGCCTCTGGCACTGTGCTCATGCTAATAGTGCTTTGGTGAACAGCCTTGTATATGTACTGTATATAATAACGCTTTTCAAAGGTGTTACTGTTTCTGGGTTGGAGGTACCACATATGTGACTTTAGTCCAATGTTCTACATGCTCTAGAGTTTGATTTAGAAACTTCATAGTCCTATGACTTGCTTTTATGGAATATAAACATAAAGGTTGAATCAGATACAAAATAGAAAAAAAGTATGTAAGAAAACGATGGTCAAAAGTCCAAGTTATTTATCCAGTGAGAGTGATAGCATTGCAATAAGAATGAAAATTAAGTGTTTTTGAAAACATGGAAGTAAGAAATCATGAAAGTACAGGATACTATAACTAGGAGCCAATGAAGACAGAAGAGAGACATATCTGAAACTCACAGATTGGAGATCTAAAGAGCCTGGGGTCATTACTGTTTACCACTGATTGTAATAACAGGGAAGAAGCCATGAAAAAACTAGGCCTTCTTTGCTATCATCCATTTAAATAGTAAATGTATATTAAAATTTCAGGAAACTCTTTTTTATTCTTTTGTGATTTAGGATTCCTCTTTTTAAATTTTTTATTGGTAATTTTATTGAGCTACATTTCAATTGTTATCCCCTTCCCAATTTCCCTTCTGAAAACCCCTATCCCGCTCCCCTTTCCCCTGCTTCTATGAGGGTACCCTATCCACACACCCACTCACCCTTACCTCACTGTCCTAGCATTTCCCTATGCTGGGGCATTAAGCCTTCAAAGGGCCAAGGGCCTCCCCTCCCACTGATGCCAGATAAGGCCATCATCTGCCACATATGCAGCTGGAGCCATGGGTCCCTCCATGTGTATTCTTTGGTTGATGGTTCTTGGAGCTCTGGGGGATCTGGTTGGTTGATTTTCTTGTTCTTCCTATGCAAACGTACCATGAGCTTTAAAAGATATGGAGTTTACAAAGGAACTCATAGTTATGTTGGAAGTAATAGGATTGGGCATTCCTCTCACTAAGAATACTGACAAATAAGTAGTTGTGGTAGCATACATGGGTAAACATTTATTTTATTTTAAAAATAAAACTAACATCAGCTTGGTGTGCAAAGACAAGAAAAGAATGTAGAATTAGTCAACACAGTAGCTTTCTGAGTGTCTTCATTGTCAAAATTCCCTTTAAACTCCATTTTCATCCCAGCAGTCAGAAAGAGGTATTTTTAAAAAAGATAAATCAGGTTATATTTTTCTCTGCTTGAAACCTTCCGATGTCAACTTATTGTCAAAGTACTGCGACAATGTAAAAATTTTCCCCAGTCTGTGAATCTCAGTGTGATCGGAACCCCAATGACCTCCTCATCGACATAGATCTGCCACTTTGTGCCTTTAATGTGAGTCTAACCAGGACACATTTCCTCTGGCTAGCTATGTCTCCTAACCATTGCACTACTTCTGTGTCTGACTAGAACACTCGCCCTCTTACCTAGACATTTCTTCAGCTCTAATTCCTTTTCATTTGAGTAACTAAACACTTTCTTGCCCTTACCTCATTTGCTTGTCCAATGTGAAAACATGTAAATCCTTATGCTTACATTTTTTTTTCTTTTAGCATTAACTTCTACCCACTTTATAATTGATGACTTATTTGTCACTGGCATCCTTTGGCTAGAACCAAACCCCACAATTACCATTCAACTGGTGAACCTCAATTCACTACTAGTACTAGTAGCTGACAGGATACTAGTTACTTAGACTGAGTCTAGCAGCTTTAACCTTCAAATCTAAATGCTATAAAATCAGAAATATATTGAGAACTAGTATGTCATAAGTTTAAAAATGCACACTATAAACTTTATTTCTGAAAAAAATTAAGAAAATCTATATAAGATTATGTTCAATCTATATATATAAGATATGCATTAAGTGAAAATTAGTTTGAGGTTTTTGATGTTTAGACTTGGGTCCTATCCAAGATATGTTGTTATGTTTATGTAAATATTTCTCCTGACCCACAAATCTGAACATGCTTGATCTCAAGCTTTTCATATAAGAGATACTTAACCTATATAAATGAATCATACTGATATATTAATCATGGCTATTTTAAGATTTCGTGTATTCCACCAGGAAGTTTTACAACTCTACCTTCAAATGAATGCAAAATTCAGTCCCCCAAACCTCAGACCTCTGGCGCAAGCACTCAGGCTCTCACATGCATAGCTTCAACAGCTGTCCAGCTATGGTCCTTGAACCTATCTTTTGGGTACACATGTTATTCTACATAAAGTATCTATAGCCACTTTAATCATGCTGTGATGACCCTTGATTTAAATTTCTGTAATGAGCAATACCTCGCTCAGAAAGACTCCAAAGATTTTACTTCCTGTATAAGATTGCACGATTGGCTATCTTATCAACCCTCTTGTTAAATCTCAGCTTCCCACTACCCACTCATCACCCTTGAAAGAAACTGAGAAACCCTACTCCTCAAATGTTGGGCTTACTTTCATGTGGAATAGCTGTGTTCTAGAAAGTTTCTTTATAACATAAGAAATAGGATTAATAATGCTGTGGTGTCTACCTAAAATTTTTGCTAAGAAGGTACGCTATATGTTATAGCTTTAGGTCTCAAATTAGACCATTTATAAATATAATAAAATATATACATGTGTATATATGCAGATACATGTTGAGGCAAAAACATTACCATTAAGCAATATTCCAGCTACTCCTTAAAAATTATTTTTAAGCCATTTGACCTATAACCAGTAACCAAAACTTGCAGAACTGTTGGTTTAGAACCTACTCTCAATACATGCCTGTTTTAACATCCCTCTTATTTTAGAACTGGAACACCAGAATTATTTTCTGAAAGATTTTGTTTTGTGAAGTAAAGATTTGATTGGCTGCTTCTCTCAGGGGGCAAATCTCCAGTCTATAACTTTCATATGCTTTGCGTCAGTAGCGATTTTAGGTTTGACTTCACCATGTTATACAAGTTTCTGATCACTTTCCTGCCCAAAGCAATCCTACAATATCTTCTGAATTAAAGAAAAGACTCCAATTATTTATTTTCAATAATAAGGAACATACTACATTTCAGATTTTATTAGAACTACATTTCATATATGGAGGCAAAGCATTACTCTGGTGGCTTGGATGAGAATTGCTCCCAAATCTGAAATATTTGCATGCTTGGTGTGGACTTTTTTGAGCAGCTAAGTCACTGGGAGTGAGTTTTTAGGTTTTAAAAACCCATGCTATTCCCGACTAGCCCTTTCTGGGTCTCTGTGTTGCCATATCTGTGTGTGTGTGTGTTTCTCTCTTTCTCTGTCTCTTTTTCATTTTTGTTTGTTGTCCAAATATACAAGCTCTCAGCTACTGCTCCAGCATCATGTTTGCCTACCTGTTGCCACGTTCTCGGCCATGATGGCCACGTACTCAACCTGTGAAGCTCTTACCAGTCTCCTAGAAACTCTTTTTTCTCTAAGTTGACTTGGTCATGGTATCTTAGAGAAATTGGAAAGTTTCATAAATTCTTCAATACATGTTAATACACTACATTCATTTAAAGTGAGGAGATGAATCTTCTGAACACACGTTTGTTGATCTGCTCCACCCACCAGTGAGTTAGAGCTTTAAACAGCCCCTTCATCTTCCTTGACATGGTATGGAATATTCTGACACATGTGCACAAGGACCAACATTGACTTTAGTCAGTAAGAGCAACTTTTCTCATTCAGAGTGTGGCAACGCACACTGAAGTAGTCCACTAGGTTTGCTGGGTTGCTTCAGGCATTCTTAACAAAGAACAACACTTGTAATCCTTGCTTGTTTGTCATGTCTCTGTATGCCTACTCAGCAAGCCAAAATAGGGAAAGAATCTCAGAATCAAACTTCACTTTTATCAACTGAAGGCAGAGAGTTACAAGTATCAGTTTTAAAATGTACTTTTATAGATCACAGGGGTCTCAGGGAATGAAAACCTCATGGAATTCACATCAAATTCCCATGTGAACCCGATCTGTGGTTGGAAATCGTCAATAATACAGTCTCTAGAGCAAGAATAAATAATGCTGATGTAATTTCATACAAGTCGTCATTTTCACTGACTGGATATTTATCCAGAAATCCCCATGATAACAAAGTTTTAAATGACTGATACAAATCTCAGGAAACAAAGTATAATTGTAGACAAAACAAAGCACAGTTACAAAATAGGTTTACATAGGCAAACAAGGAAGGAAGGAAAGAAGGAAGGAAGGAAGGAAGGAAGGAAGGAAGGAAGGAAGGAAGGAAGGAAGGAAAGGAGGGAGGGAGGGAGGAAGGAAGGAGAATCAAATGGAAGATCCACATTCGTGAGCTGTGCTTGCTTTGGTCACCGTCTTGTGCTTCAGTGCCTGATTTCTCTGTTTTACTGGTAGTGCGCTGATTTGGCTTGACTATCTGACCAACAAGCCCCAGGATTCCTCTGGACTCCTCGTCAGCAGTGTTAGGATAATAGTTACACACCACCATACTCAAAATACCCAGATTCTTTTTTGGCATCAATTCTAGAGATGGAACTCAGGTTCCTAGGGTTTCTCACCAACAACTACAGCCTCCATAATTCTCTATTATGTATCAGATATGAGATCTGGAGAATTTATTTGAATCCCCTAAACCAAAGTTTGATCATCCTTAGAATGGGAGAGAATGCAATCTATGACTAGAAATAATGCCAATAAACTGTATAGCTTCTACTTGTGCACTCCACATCAATTATGTAAAAAAATAGACAAATTTCCAGTCTCATATATACTGTGACTTTTGGTATTTTACAAAGTATTACTGTTTTCATTTCTGTTTAATATATGCACCAAGTAAAACTGATGTTTAAAATAAAAATTAAACTACACATGAAACAAGGATACTAGGACTAAACCCACTCTATAATTTCTGAGGCCAGTATAGGTTGGCCAGGTTTTCAGAATAAACTCAGATTGTGCCAGACCAAAAAGTGCTTTGATGACCGAGAAACAGACTAGATAGGCCAAGAATCTAGGGTAAGACAAAACACTACTGACTTTTTTTAAAAAAAGTATCAATAAGTGACTACAAATGCTATTCTCTCCTATGCTCATAGATCAGTGCCTTTATCCAGTCATTATCAGGGAGGCCTCCTCTGCCAGCAGATAGGAACAGAGGCAGAGACCCACAGCTAGACATTACATGGAGAGAGAGTGTAAATGGGAGATCTCCATCAGATCCCTGCCCTCAGAGCTTGCAGAACCTAGAATAAGAGGTGGAGGGATTTGGGGAGCCAGAGGGAATGAAGGTCACTAAGAGAACAAGACCAGCTCAATCAGCAAAGCAAGGTGCATCTGAGCTCCCCAGACCTGAAGCAGCAAGCATAGGGCCTTCACAGATCTGCACCAGGTCAACTGACTGTATAACATATCTTGGGCTTGATGTTTTCTTGGGACTCTGGACTCTTATGCCTGTTCTCAGGACTCTTTCCCTCCTGTCAGATTGCCATGTCCAACTTTGATCTGATTGCTTTTGTTGCATCTGGCTATATTTTAGTATGTCAGCTTTGGTTGTGAACTCTCAGAGGCTTGTTCTTTTCTAATGAGAGACAAAACGAGTGGATCTGGAGGGAAGAGGGGATGGAGAGGATCTTGGAGGAGTGGGGGGGGGAATAATAATTTGGATATATTGTATGAGATGATAATCTATGCCTAATAAAAGGAAAAGTAATAAAAATAGTGCATGTAAACATTTTTGTATAGTACTGTGTCTTTACTAATTACTCAAAAGGTTTCAATTAGTTTTAATAAAATATTATATTACAGAGAAACAAGTCTACTTTCCTAGGATCATAAATGGTGTTAAAGCCAGGAAAGAAAAAACAGACTTTTCCCCTTTAAATATCTTTCATATAAGAATATTTACTACTGTTGTAAACAACTTGAAGAACAAAACCAAAGGAGTAGATATTTACTGTCCAGTCATACATATACATAGGGGCAACACTTATGTATAGGTTATGACTGTATAGGCACAAATAAATACAGAGCAGATTGAACTGACAAGTATTTAGATAGTGGCAGGTATTTGAATTTATTGGCCCTTCATTCCTAACTTTACTTAGTTTCTATGAGAAGTCAATTAGGGTCCTCTTATATTTTGGGAATATAGAATGAATGTGGTGTACACATAAAACCAAGGAAGAGTTCTGGCTTCTTAGCGGTATTAAAATATAAATGAGAATGTGTGTTCACATACTCTCTATCTTCAGTTCTAAATAGAAACATCAAGTGTGAATGGGCTCCTTAAAGTTCTAATGCTTTGTGATTAGAGTATTGCAGACAAGCACAATTTGTTTTCACTTTCTTCCGTTCCTCTATCCTTTCTAATGCATTTTTCCTTCCTTAAAACAAGCCAGAGAATTGTTGTATAATAAGGGCAAGATAATTCAGAGTGTGCAAGTGTACTTGCTGGTGCCAGTTTACAGGGTACAAGAACTGCTCAGGGCTTCCAGTGCTGCCAACTGGGCTCAGTGATAGGACTAACAAGGCTCTTCACTGACACAGCAAGTAAAAATTAAAATCAGAGGAGCAATCGTGTTTGATATGGGGAGCCACTAAAGGAAGGCAGAAGAGAGACAAGAAGACACTGCCAGGTTAGAAGCAGCTGCTGAATTTCCAGTGTGTTACAACCTCAAAGAGGCCCAGAAAGAAAGGCTGGAAAAGAGAATTGCAACACAATGCTTGGGGCAAGCAGGGCATGAATAAAACTTTCAGTGGCTGCTTGGTTAGAAACTGATGGATAAAAAACTGTTCATTAAGAGGAAGATAAAATTGGATGATCCCAGTGTTGTTTTCTCCTCGCATACATGGCATTTGCTTTTAGATGTATTTCTCTTTACATTCTATTAATAGGTTTACATGGGAACAAAGCAGGCTGCCTCACAGGATTCATGAATAGTACTAGGTCATTCCCAAACACTGCGGGTTTGATAACACTGAAACCCCCCTCTGCCCCACACACAGTACTTTGGTTCCAGTGAAATTTTACACAGGGGATAGTTCAGGCTAGGTCTGTGCTATTTACTCTCACTTGGCTCTTTCCTAGGCACCAAGCACAGCTTCTCAGCTGCCATCATTCATGCTTTCAGGCTGCTGACTCTCTTTTGCACCTTTCTAGAGGAACAGCTGGGCTGTAGTCACCAGATGTCTTCTGCCGCCTGAACCGCAGGCTGGAGTTTATCAGAATCATGATTCATGAGCTGTGAGTCAGAAAAGAAATGTCTTTCTATTTTGATTCTCCCCCTCCCCTTTTTTTTTAAAGAAAAATTTTCTCACTGTTTACTTAGGAAAAATCCCTTCAAACTCCATATGAAGTGTCATGCTGAGCCCTGAAGGCGTTTTCCAAAGACAGAAATGTATTGTTTTCTCATTTGCTATCTACTGCTTTAGACTTCAATGTTTAACAGAATGAACTCCACTGTCATTCCCATAGAAGCCTCTGATATCTTGAAACTCCCGTGGACTCTTAGAGAAGTAGGACTTGCTATGAAAAATATACTTGGCCTTATATAAGTTTTAGAAGATCTGTGATTGGCAGGGCTTGCTGTTCCCCATGAGAGTTTGGTCAGACTATCTTTGTCCTGGATTTGCTTCCCATAAAGAAGCCCGGGATATTTGTTCAGTAACACACCTTGAAAGCCCACAAAGAAAATAAGGCCTTTAAATCTCAACATCCTAGATTTAAACCACTTTTACTGTAACACAGTTACTAGAGCAGCTGACAGAACTTCCTTTGAACAAGGTTTACTTAAAAGTAGGCACACACACACACACACACACACACACACACACACACACACACAAAATCTACTTCCCATGGTTGATGTGGAGATTAAAGGGCATAGTTTGGATATGATTTCCTATGGGAAGTAGCATTATTTTCAAGTATGGCCTTATTGGAGGAGTCTCCTGGCCGCCGCCAGCAGAAGGCAGTCTCCTCCTGGCTGCCTTCAGATCAAGATATAGAACTCACAGCGCTTCCAGCACCGGGTCTGCATGTGAACTACCTTGCTTTCCTCTATAATGATAGTGGACTAAACCTCTGAAATTGTAAGCCAGCCCCAATTAAATTATTTTCTTTATAAGAGGTCCTGATCTGGCTGTTTCCTGAGAATTTCTACCAGCACTTGACCAATGTAGATGCAGATACTCACAGCCAACCATTGGACTGAGCCCAGAGACCCCAGCAGAAGAGCTAGGGGAAGGATGGAGGGAGCTGAAGGGGATTGTAACCCCATAGGAAGAACAATATCAACTAAGTGGACCACCCAGAGTTCCCAGAGACTAAACCACCAACCAAAGAGTATACATGGAGGGAGCCAGGACTCCTGATGCATATGTAGCAGAGGATGGCCTTATCTGTGGGCCATCAATGGGAGGGGAGGGAGGCTTGATGCCCCAGTGTATGGGGATGCTAGAGGGCTGGTGTGTGGGAGAGGGTGAAAGGGTGGAGGAGCACGCTCATAGAATCAAAGGGGAGGGTAGAGAGTGGATGTCATGGGAGGTTGTGGAGGGATAACTCGGAAGGGGAAATCATTTGAAATGTAAACAAATAAAATGATTAATAAAAAAAAAAACAACAAGAAATAAAAAAAGAGGTCCCTTGGTCTTGGTGTTACTTCAAAGAAATAAAACCCCAAGACAGCACTTATACATGTGCCTATATATAGATATATAAAGTTATGTGGCTCAATTTCTAGTTGCTGCCAGAGGAGGCAGTCAACAAACAATTGACACTGCTATTTCTAAGCTTTGAATTACTACTGATGACATATCATCTTCACCTAAATGACAATATGGAATCTTGAGAACAACAACTGTTTTCCTTATAAGCTGATATTCAATAAGCATGCTCAATGCATGCACTATTATTTGTACAGTAAACTCATTTAGATGTAAACCGATGTTTATATGAATGAAATTTATTTCAATAAGCTTCTCCTGTCTTTACTCTAAGAATGTGGGTATAGCAAGATTATTACAAAGTTTATTTTTAAGGTTAAACCCATCTGAAGCCAGAAGTATTGTAGTCACACTTTGCTTTTTATTATGACCTCATGTAGAGGCATGTGCGAAGAGCTATCTTTAATTCATAAAATTTAGACTTTGGGAGTGAACTCATCCTCATAAACTCCTAGTCACCTCATTTGTTTTAGCCAGTATTATTAAATTAATTAATTAAATATGTTAATTAAACATTCAATAATTATGTTCTTAAACTATTAAATTTTACCCAGTATTCTTAAATGACAACTTGATTGGTTTTACTGTGTCTTGGTGTAATGCCGCCCACATATGACAGATGATGATAAATAAGTCCCAAGGTAATTATAGTGATTCTTCCACTAAATGGTGAGCCTGTCAAAAGGTGACCAACTTTGAGAACATGGAGTGCCTGCCTGCTTTGGGATCAGGTTAACCTACTGTTCTCATTTAAAGGATGAGAAGTGTGAAAATAACACTGGCTGCTCACTCTGGGTGAGCTGAGTATGTGGTATGGCCAGGATGGAGCCATTCCTGTGCTCACCTGGTAGAGGGGCTGTACATGCGCTTACCCTCCACATGTGACTAGGGCACCCTCCTCTATTGCAGTGATACTATAACATTCTACTAGGTATGAAGATCTCCAGAAGCTGGGTTACCACATTCCAGGATTTCTTCAAATAGTATGCTTGGGGCTAAATATTTTAATTCACTAACATGACAGATCATGTTAGTGTATATGGGGGAGGGGGTTTTAACATAGACTATATATGTTGCATAGACTATATATGTTTAACATAGACATATCTATGTTGTAGGCCAAAGGCAGGCTGACTTGCCACATCCTTAGGTAAGATGGAAATCATGAGACCTCCACGTATTTCTTTTTGGTAAAAACTAACATACACAATTTTCTTAGTTAATTTTCTAGTCTAAGAAGTATAATATCAAAGAATATGTTCTCATGCTTAGGGAACAGCTGTAGAACCTGATGGGTCTAACTGGTTTGACGAGTAAGAACAAGATATTTTTGGTAAAATGTGTGTGTGTGTGTGTGTGTGTGTGTGTGTGTGTGTGTGTGTGTGTGTGTTACATGATTGTTTGGACACATGAGTGCATGTATGTATGTGAAGGCTCAAAGTCAACACTGGGTATTTTCTACAATCGAACTCCACTTTTATTTATGTCTCTCTGAACCTGGAAATAGCAATACTGGTCCTGGTCTAGTCTAGCAAGCCTGTTTACCTCAGGGATCTTCTGTCTTGATCACCTAAGTGCTAAGATTACCTGTGGCTAGCATACCTGCCTGACTTTCTTATAAGTGATGGGTTTTCAAACCCTGGTATTTACAATTTTGTAAAATTTTTTTGTTTTTTTGTAAACTAAGCCATCTCACACGAATAGTGTTATCTTTAAGGTCCATAGAATAACTGTTGAGCATAAAATTAATTATTTACATTGGATATAACATAAATACATATGGAAAATATTTACTAAATTGTATATTATTTGCCAGTATTTTGAAGGAGGTAATAAAAATCCATTAAGGCAATCAAAGACTATGTCGTTATCCAAAGATGGAATATTCTCACTAATGTACAATCAGTTACAACCAGGGTTCTTTTCATTACCTGGCTAAAGGGTGACCATATGTATAGTTTAAAGAGGAAACCTGACCATTGTGATAAGAAAAACAACTTTAATAAAAAGACTCTGCCCTCACCATTATGACCATAACTCAATTGTTCATACTAACAAGATTGGCATCCTATGTAAAATCTGGCTTTGAAACTGAAGAACAAAAGTTATAGAAGTGTGAACATATTCACATATACAATACAAAGGTATGCAATTATCACCCACTGCTGACTTTTAAGATAGAATTTTGGGATCCATTTTATATTCTGGACACATATTTCACAGGGAAATTATCTTCTACCAAAACATGTATGTACATAGAAGAATGAATTTTAATTTTCAAGTAACAAGTAGAAATTTTTAAACTGTATGTAAAGAATTGGCTTAAAAATTATTAATTGTAATGTTTCAAATTGTCAAAAGAAAACAATTTCTCAGGAACGGTGTTCAGAATTACTCTAAGAAAATACAGCTCTCCAGTAAAATGATAGACCAAGAGGCAGACCATGGAAGTAGAGTGATGCATTATGTTTTCAAAATCAGCTTTTGCCTGTAAATTGATTTTAAACATATGCCAACAGGGTGGCAGGGAGTCCAATTTGCATGCCATTCCCAAGCAAATCAAGGTCCTCAAGGCACTATACTTTTGAAATATACAAATTGTGAGACTGTTTGAAAACTCCTATTTTTGTAAAACTAATGGAAATTTTTTCCAGGGCCGTGATACTGAAATATATGATTGTATGCAAATACAAGTCTAACTATTTGGAACTTCCTGCAACATCCCTGGAAATAAACTACATATGAGTACTTCAGTCAGTGGCAGAAATATTAACATACACTTTATTCTTTTTCTCTTCCTGACATTCTTTATCAGATGTTGTTATACATACAGCAAACCTGGTGTTACTCGCTTTATCCAGAAGCTGATGAAACATGCCCATACAATTAGATAGTCTCTAAATTATTTTCAAAATGTCTAAGGGTGGACTCTGAAAGTAGCATTTTTTTAAGTGGGACCTAAATCTGCAAATATAAAAGAGGTTAAATTGTTTTCTACCCCAAATACCCAAACTACACGTTATTATAAAACAAAACCTTGCTATCTCATAGGCTTAAAAACAATCAAACATTAGCTTAATAATTTCAGCAGCATCAACCCCAAATTTCCATTCTTCCATTATTCATAAGTATTATGGCAACCTTTACATTATCCTTAGTCTTTTTAGCTATTAAACTTAGATAATCTCAAAGGACCTGTCTGGGTTTGAAACATCAGTAGAGGTAGAGCATTAGGTAGAGACCTTGTCAAAAAGTACATGCAAACAAATTGATAGTTATACTGCAGCTGGACACTAGTATGCATGTGGTATTTTCCCACTATGCCATTTGCTGATTGGTCAACAATCATTAAAACATGAATGTGAAATCAACAGAATTAGTTATTTATATTGGGTTGGTATTTAAAGAGATACTCCCAAACACTGAGGAAATGTATAGAACAAACATATGTTCTTGTCTACTTATGTATGTTAAAACTGGAGAGGTAAATACATAAGGTGTATTTAACGAATAGTGACTGGGTACTATATATAGTATAATTAAATTTGTGCTGGCTAAAAAACAAAATTTCTTAAATCAGACTTCCTGTGTTGACAGTTTCTTTCCTTAATATTTAATCACTAATCTCTAATTCCTCAATAAAATAAGCACAAAATAAATATAGATAAAGACATAGTTTGCTGCATTCTAGATCTGTTTTCTAACATCTGGGTGAGAATTTCTAAGGCTTTGAACATCTCTGAAATTTCTTTGGCTTAGAAGATGGTTATATTAATTCCCCTGTCATTTAGTTTTAGCAAACTTAAAACAAATGTTTTTAGTTACAACACATATAGTTGTATTTTCTCATTTCTTCATTAGAATGTATATTCATAGTATAAAGATAAATAAAACAAAGGTTACTAGGGCTTATACATGAAGTCTTATCTATCAGAGGCATATTACTCACCATGACAAGAAGCCAGCACAGCAGAAAGGCAGGACCAGAATAATCCTTCTGTGACTGCTCCTCAGTGTTGACTGAAATGAAGTTCAGATACCTGGCATTTGATACTCACTCTGTGTCATCTAATTGACATGACGGCCACAATGAGACTTTGTTCTCCACTGGTTATACCTGAGAATTATATACTTCATCTATTTGCCAAGGTTCAGAAGGCTTTTCTTCCTGAATAGTCACTAATCTCAGAAGTCATCTTCCTTGTGCCTTGTCATAAAAAGCTTCCAGACACAGTTGACATTAAAGTACAATCATACTTCTCCTAAGAGCTCTTGCTAGCTGGTGATACAGTTAACTGTGCATGAATTAAAAACATTTTATTGAACACCTACAAGGTTCTGGGCAATATGGTCACAGAATTGAGGTACTGATTCCTAAAGACACATCTTCTCTTGACTTGGGATTTCATGTAGGTAGGAAGATGAGATGTACTTAACTAACATCCCTGCAATTAGCCATTGTTAATTATAAGAAATACTGAGTTACTCTACTAGTATTTTTGAGCCATTAAAATGTGGAAATTCTCTTGTCACATTTCCTTTTAAATTTGGAGATAAATTTCCATTTATTCAATTGTGTTTACTTATATATTATGTTCTTATATACATAATGTGAAATGCTTATTTCTAATGAATTGGTGCATATATTGCCTAACAGAATTCCTTTTCTAGGAAAGAATACCTCTTGCCTATTTTATGAAATTTATAAATTAAAAAAAAAATGTGTCATTCAAGGGCAACTTTAACCAACCTTGCAGAAAGAATTTTTTTTTGGGGGGGGGTGTTGACCACTGCCTTTTGACAAGCATTGGAAAACAGATTGACTAATGAGTATAATGTTAGGTAGGAGAAAATAGGACCATTGCTGATATGCTAATTTTCGATTGTGGTGTTTGAATCTTCCCTATTCCAGTGTTGAAGTTCATTTAGGAAAAAAAAAAAAATCACTGTACCATGCAAATAAGTAAGAATGCTATCACTAATGGCCTATTGGAAAATACCATTTGCTTTATTTTATAGCTTTGATCATAATATTAAAATACACAACTTTGAAGAAAAAAATTTAAAAATGTGTTATTATGTACAAGCTCAGTGTACTGTTTTAAAAGGTAAGAGGTTTGGGAAATGTGCAACTTTTGAATGATCACGAAATATATTTTGTAATATATATTCACTATTTTGATTGTACAATGATTTCTGTGATGTTCAGAGTAAGAAAAATTTTTGAAATTCACTACCATTACATTTTAAGGAAGAGACTGTGCATCTCTATACACAGCAGTGCATGTATACAGACAAAACATGCACATAACATACACAACCACAAAGGAGCATAGGAAAGAAACAAACCTAAGTACATGAGAAAATGCCAACTCATCTGTAGAAGATAATGTAAGACTACTAAAAGTTCCATCAGTACCTCTAAAAGCCAAGAAAGGGTAGAACAGCATATTTTAAGTCCAGCTAATATTTTCATAGTCAACAAAGCTATCTTTTAAATTTTACAGGGAAATTTGGACAAGATAAGCAAGCCAGCACTTCAGAAAACAGTCAACAGAATACCATATTTACACAAAGAAAAGGCAGTATTATTTATGAGTGCACAGGAAAGAATAGATTTCATGAAACATATTGATAATTCATTGATAAGCAATGAGAAAGAAATTCACCACGGCCAATGCAATAAAACAACAGAAGCCCAATTCTAACAGGAACATTGGAAAACAAATAATAGTAATCTAACCAACAGGAAGAAATGAAATTATAGAAATGATTAAATTTTTCTCAATAAATAACTGAGATGCAAATAGATTCAACTTTCCATTTAAAGGATGCAGACTATTGCTGGAGAGATAATACAATTGGGCAAAGTGACTGACTCCACTCTGCATATAATTTCTAGTACATCATACACTAAGCAAGGGGATACACAGCCTACAAACTTAATACTTGGGTGATAGAAGGTGATATATTTAAGTTCATCTTCAGCTTTATAGTAAGTCTCACACCAGACCCTATTCTATCTCAAACTACACACTCAGAGAGAAATAACCACTACTATCGCCACCACCACCACAACTACCATCACCACCACCAATCATCATCACCATCACACAAAAGACACACACACTAATAGACAAGATTATCAAATTAGCTAGTGTATTCAAAGATGTTACTAGCAAAGACGCCTATAAAATGAAATCCATAATGTAGAAGTCAACACACAAAGAAATGTGAAACAAAAATTGAACTAGAATGGCTACTATACCTGATCATGTTTGACCTTAAACCACAACAATGCTAGTAGACAGAAAGTAGACATAAAACATAAAGAGGACTATTACAGAGAAATACGTTATATCCATACAAAATATTTATAGAGTTTTGAGGCTGTTAATTTCATTTAAAACACACTAAAAGGATTAAAATTCAGAAAGGTTCTAAAACAAGAGTAGTTATTTCAATATGTCACTTTCATTTTTAGATAGGTCTTCCCATCTTAATTTACAATGGAACTTCAGAAAAAAACTAAATATAACATAGAATAGCTGGATTTAACAAATAGTTATACATTTCATGTTCAAATACAGGATGTACATTCTTTCCAGAAATCTGTGAAATACTTTCTATAGTCAACCACCTTATAGATCATGAATCAAATTTTAACAAATATAAAGAGTTTTGAATTAATTCCACATATTTTACCACTTCATGTTGGAAAGAAGTAAATAGCAAGATTAGCAACTGAATACATATGAATATTTAGCAACTGAAGTACAATTTTATAAATAATGATATTTTAGAGAAAAGAAAGAGAAAACTTTTCAGGATCTATGTGTTACAGCTAACTTAGTTCTAAAAGCAAAGTTCACATCTGTAAGTGATCACTATTAGACGCTGCCAAGGTGAGATGCACATAGAGAATGGAATTAGCCCAAGTGTAAGAGATGCAGGTTGGCAGCAAAGCAAGAGGATAAAGCCACAGGATATGGAATTTGTTTTGCTGGGTTCTCATCTTGATTTGGTCCAGTATTTCCTCACTACAACCTCCTTCTTCTATCTCAGAAGAGATTAGAAGTTTTGAACTGTATTGAGGCTGGATCATGGCAAAGTGATGCATGGTGATTAAAAGGACAACATACAGGCTCAATCAGTCAAAGGCTGGTTCTCGGGAAAACACAAATATGAAGGACAAACCCAATGCAAAACTAAGGAAAAGAAAGAAAGAAAGAAAGAAAGAAAGAAAGAAAGAAAGAAAGAAAGAAAGAAAGAAAGAAAGAAAGAAAGGGAAAGGAAAGGAAAGGA